>NW_021877847.1:0-1543 GCF_006229205.1 Suricata suricatta
GAGTTTACAACGTTGTTCACTGCTTTATTATTGATGTCTGGTTGTTCCATCCTTTACTAAAAAGGGAGCATGAAGGTCTCCAACTACTAGAGTAGAACAATCTCCTCAATGTTTGCTTCAAAATCTTGGGGGCTTTGGCGTTATGTACCTATTCTTCATACTTGTTTTATCTTCCTAATGGATTTGCCCTTTTCTCAATTTATAATGGCCTTCAACATCTTTGGTAACAATTTTACACCTTAAAGTCTATTTGGTTTAATACCTGTACAGCTACTCAACTAGATTTCATTAATGTGTGCATGGAATATCTTTTTCCATCCCTCCACTTTCAACCTATTTGTGTATGTAAAGTAAGCCTTGGCCCGTCTGGGTGGCTCAGCTGCTTAAACGTCTTGACTCTTGATTTCAGCTCAGGTCATGATCTTACAGTTCCTGAGTTCGAACCCAGCACTGGTCTGGACTGACACTGTGGAGCCTGCTTGAGATCCTTTTTCTCTCCTTTCTCTCTCTGCCCCTCCCCTACTCACACTCTGTCACAAGCAGTAAATCCTCTGAAAACATAGAGTGAGCTATACGTAGACACAGAATGGATCCATTTTTAAAACTCCCTTTGTCTGTTATTGAAGGTTTTAATTTATGTGCATTCAAGTTGCTACTGGAAAGCCTTACTTCTAACATCTGCTCTTTTTGTATGCATAATACTTTGTTACATAATTCCTCCCGTCTTTGGGTGTTGTGAGTGCATATCATTTTCCTTGTCTATTTGCTTTTCTGTATATTTGTCACTTATTTTCTGAGAGGTTACATTGAGGACTACAGTTTATGTATAAAACCACTAACATTTGAATTTCAGGGGATGCTAACTTAGCTTTAATGGCATGCCAACAAGTTTTGTTATACATTCTCCCTTTATGTTGACAAAACTACTTCATAAAAGATATGAACAGATGTTTCATACACTCAAGAGCAGATTTCTCTTAGTGTTTTACTAATTTTTCTTTTACAACCCATAGGAAAAATGATTTAGAAAACAAAAACCCAATAATTAGCTTTTATATTTATTAATATAGTTTACTGGCATTTTTTATTTGTTCCTATGATTTTGAGGTACTGCTAGTTTCCATCCATTTCAGCCTGAAGAACGCCACATGGCATTTGATATGCTACTCTCTTGCTGAACAAGAGAGAACTCCAGGCTCTTAGTCTTTGCCAGATGGTGACCCCGACAGGATAGGAGTTGGTGTGAAAAAGCCGAGGTGACAGAAGTTGACATGATAGAAGGTATTGTGAAGTCAATGTGATTAGAAGAAAATCCATCATGACGAAGAAGTCAACATGAGCGTAGGGGACAAGCCTCACAAGGCAACATGGTAGAATGCAATGTGGCTGGATGCCAATGTGGCTAAGAAGCCAATGTAACTCGGGGCGCCGGGGTGGCTCAGTTGGTTAAGCATCCGACTTCAGCTCAGGTCATGATCTCATAGTTTGTGGGTTCAAGCCCTGTGTCGGGCTCTGTGCTGACAGCTAGCTCAGAGCCTAGAGC
>NW_021877848.1:0-736 GCF_006229205.1 Suricata suricatta
AGATTCTTAATGGTAGAGAACAAACTATGGGGTGATGGAGGTGAAGTAAGTGGGGAATGGCCTAGATAGGTAATTGGTATTAAGGAGGGCACTTGATGGGATGAGCACTAGGTGTTGTATGTAAGTGATGAATCACTAAATTCTACTCCTGAAAACAATATTGCACTGTTTGTTAACCAGATTTAAATTTTAAAAATCAATATCAATGCAAAAAATCATGAGGGACAAAATATCAAAATTTTAAATAAAGACAGGATCCGTAGATTAATTTTATCTACACACCAGGGTCCATCTAGTTAATGACATGCATGCTGCAGTGTTCAGGGGTGAAGTGTCCTCATTTTGCAACATACACCAACACGTGTCGAAAAGTGAAATGTATTGATGGTTGGACAGATAGACTGACAGATTATAATGCAAATAAAGCAAAATGCTAATTTTTCTATCCAGGTGGTGGGTACACACGTGTTTACATTTTTTTCCATCTTTCTGTTCAAATTTTCTACATTTGAAAACTGTCATTATAAAAATTGGGAAAGAAATTATTAGCAATATTTTCCCACTGCCCTGCCTTAGTCAGACCCTCATCTCTGACCTTGACAATAACTGCAGCCTCCTGGCTGATCTCCTTGCAGAAGGCAAGCTTTGCACATCTAATCAGAGCCCCCAAACTTGACACGCCCTGCAGTGGAGGACACCTGCACCTAGCCTGGATGAGATGACTGCCCTAGCTGCC
>NW_021877849.1:0-736 GCF_006229205.1 Suricata suricatta
CCACACTGTCCCCGCAAGAGTAAACCATCCCCCCCCCACCATCGGCTGCCTGGAGTAGAGTCTCCATTCTTCACTCTGGTGTCCGACCCTCCGTACCCACAAGAACACCATGAATGTTGGAAATTTAACAGGCTCTACAAGAGGGAAGGCGAAGAGAAGGGCCCGTCCAGCTTTACCGGAACGTTCCCTCCCACAGGCCTACAAGGCAGCCCAGACTCCGCTGAGCTCCAAGGATGGCACAGATGGAGTACAGTTTGTCTGCCACGTACACAGCGCTGCCCCCAAGGAGAGCGGGCTGGCAAGAAAGCAGGAATGCAGCTATTCATAAACAAAACCTCCCATTTGCTTCTTAAAAAGGGCGGGGAGGAGGGCGACTGGGGGGCACAGTCAGTTAAGCATCTAACTCTTGGTTTCAGCTCAGGTCTTGATCTCATGGTTCGTAAGTTCGAGCCCCACATTGGGCTCCTCGATGATGGTATGGAACCTACTTGGGATTCTCTCTCTCTCTCTCTCTCTCTCTCTCTCTCTCTCTCTCTCTCTCTCTCTCTCTGCCTGTCCCCTGCTCACATGCCCTCTTTAAATAAAAAAACTAACTTTTAAAAAAATTCCATTTAGTGTTACTTTGCAATCAAAAAGAAATCTTGCCATTTGCAACTATGTGGATGCAACTGGAGGGTATTACGCTAAGCAAAATTAGAGAAAGACAAATATCATATGACTTCACTCATAGGACTCT
>NW_021877850.1:0-736 GCF_006229205.1 Suricata suricatta
TCTACGAGGCGTTACGGCTCCATGTTCCATAAAGTCAACCTTAGTTCCTTAAAGCTGTCAGGTCATCTCAGCTGACCCAGGATTGGGTCAGTTACAAGACAGAGGGGGGAATGTAAGAACACAAGTCTGAACCTAGCAGACGCCATGACAGGCTTTAAGTTTCCCCTCTAAACTAGGTCTAAAGGTCAGTCTCTCGAGAACTATTAGGCGGTTACACATTGCCCGAGGCAAGAGAGACCACCCTTGTAATACCCTTAACGTTCCTAAGGGCAGGCCTAGAAATAGAAGCTATAGGTAATCAGTTATTGCCTAAGGCTAGTTACACCCTACGTGAGGGTCCTGGGTCCTGGGTCTACTCTGTGATTGGTTAACACTCTAAATGTTGTAATTGGATAAACCTGCTGTCAATAATATTGTGTAATAATAATTGGATCAATGTACCTATGTCACAATTTCCTGTCACTCCCCCTTCCCAAACTCATAAAAGTCTTACCCCACCTTTGTTCAGGGCTCGCTCGCTCTCAGCACGGATCCACCACGCCTGTAAAGTCTGTGAGCCCGAGCTTAGGCCCCGGCGAGCCTAAACCCGTAATAAAGCCCTTTGCTTTTGCAAAAAAAAAAAAACAAACGGTGTTACCTCCTCTCTATTTCCATTCTGGACCTGCCTAGTCTGCATTGTCCCCATTTTGTCATTTTCTACCCCACTGTGTCTCTGCGTCTCTGAGCTGTACCCTGG
>NW_021877851.1:0-736 GCF_006229205.1 Suricata suricatta
ACTGGAACTTAGATCGGCTCTCCTGGTTCTCCAGCTTACCGGCTGCAGAGCTTGATGTCTCCACTTCCAGACTCACGTGAGCGAATCCCTTATTTTATATGTGTAGACACGTATGCACGCCCACAGGCACACGTGCACCCTATCGGTTCTGTGTCTCTGAGGAACCCTGACTAATGCCCTTTGCTCCCAGGATGTGCCTTCTGATATGTGTTCCTTCATGTCCCCATGCAAACGTGACCTGCTGCTTGGCTCCCAAGTCATTTCTCCGTGTCCCGAGGTGCTTGCTTCCAGACTGGGTGAACGCGGTTGCACAACCGCAGCTGTGTGTGTGTGAGTCTGTGATTCCTCACATTGTCATTGACCCTAGGTGTTTCTTTTTTCAAGTTTACAACTTTCCCTTTCTGCCCAACAGCCTTACTGGCTTCAGTGAACAGTGAGGCCACACATGTCCAAGGGCCCTCCATGGGCCATCCCGCGCCTTCCCGCTGGGCAGTCCTCTGCCCTGTCACTCTCTTGTGAACTGCGCTCCCGGCTTCTGGCCACGTAGGCCTGTGGTCTCCTCCGTGGCGGGTCCCCCTCCGGCCTGCCCTGCCTGTGCGCCTCCTCCCACAAACACACTCGGTCTACAGCTTCCCCTGGAAGATGTCTGTGAAGCTGTGATGTCCAGTCAGCACATGTTTGCTCCTTGTCCCCATCTGTAGCTCAGAGCTCCAGAGACCCTTGGAATTTTCCTAAG
>NW_021877852.1:0-736 GCF_006229205.1 Suricata suricatta
ATTGTGTTGGGTCAGCACCTGTCCCGCTCCCTGGCCTCTCAAGTCTGGATTTTCTCATCCAACTTTTCTGGTTTATCACAAAAGATAACAAAAACCACTTAGTGTCAACTGTCATCTTATATAAAGACCGAATTGGGGTCTAAAGAGGTACAGGGACCAGAGCATTTACTGGGAATTTGAGTCCCACCAGGCAGTCACCGCATGAGGACTCACACATGTCTTCACACGGTATCCAATAACAACAGCTTTGCACAGCGCAGACCTGGATTCAGATCCAGCTTCATCATGTGTGCCTGTGTGACTGGGGCAAGTTACTTCATGCTCCTTCATTTCTTCATCAGTAGAGTGACAATTACAAGAGTCCCAGGCTTAAGGGGTTGTCATAATGACTGAATTAAAGGAGCTCCATGCAGTGATTCTCAAAGTGTGGACCTGGAGCCAACAGCATCAAGGATCACCTGGGAACTCAGTAGAAATGCAGATTCTCAGGCCCCACCTAAGACCGACTAAACCCGGAGGCAGAGCTCAGCAAGTGACTGTGAGGCATGCTCAAGTGTGAGAATCACCGACCCACGCAGGGAAATTGCTTAACAACAAGTCCCCAGGGAGCAAGCTGTCATCCTCGCTCCAGGAATGTCTGTCTGACTCTCTCCCTTCTCCCCTAATGAACCCAAGGCTTGGGAAGTTAAGCCATTTCTCCAAAGCCAAACAGCTAGAAGCCAGGCCACATGGCTCC
>NW_021877853.1:0-736 GCF_006229205.1 Suricata suricatta
AAAAAAAAAAAGAAAATACGGTTTAAAAAAACTGGTCCAGAGGCTGTTGGGACTTAACTCAGTGGGTGTTTATGCCTATGCAGATGATATCCTGACGTTCACTTAAAAAAAAAAAGGCTCCAAGGTTTCGTGGGGCTGGAGGCGGACGTGTGTTCTGCGCTGGGGCCCCGGGGTGCTGGGCCTGGACCCCCAGACGGCCAGGAGGGGCCGCTGGTGGTCCGATGCCAGCCTCGTCCGCCGGTGGAGGTGCACCCGTCACAGGGAGGTGCTGACGGCAGGAAGGCTGACTGTAGTCACACTGTGGAGGCTCACGGAGGAGGCCTGCCCTCACAGGAGAGGGCTCATGGGGGGTGAGCGGGGAGTAAGTAACCCCCCTTAAGGGCCAGTGAGGTGAATGTCACCTGATGCTCTGCCCGGATTACCAGAGGGGATGACGGTGTCCAGGGGCCCCCGCCCCAGAGGGCCCTGCCTGGGGGGCGCGCTGATGCCCGTGTTTGTTGCCTGGGTGTGTTTCCGCAGAAGCCTGTGTGAGGGCCGCAGACAGGCGTTCTCAGGTGGTGCTGAATGAGGGACCAGGCCGCTGAGCTGACGGACAGACAGACGGACAGAGAGGAAGACGGAAGGAGGGGATTGCAGTCAAGTGCTTGGGCTTCCTCCACGGAGGACCCCACCCCCACCCCCATGCTCGGTGGCACAGGCGCTGGGCCCGCTTTCCCTCGGTGGCTTTGGCAGTGAC
>NW_021877854.1:0-736 GCF_006229205.1 Suricata suricatta
AAAATCAGGGGTGAGCATTCTGATTTGTAGTATACATGAAAATTTAGGGATCATACGAGACTCACCAGATCCTTAGTCTGTTGTTGGTAAGACCTAACTACATATTAGCCATGTGCATCTGGGCAAGTTAGTATTCTTTTCTAAACCTCAATGTCTTCATTTGTAAACAGTCATATAGCATACATTCAGGAAATAGAAATTATTTTATTATATAAATATCATTCTAAGCCATAGTGGGTAATGGAATTTTTGCCTGCTATGCAATGGACGTAGGCCCACATGGAGATCCAGACTTGGAAAGTAAAGAAATGCAAAACTATGTGATACAAAGGAAGGTCTAAAATATGGCCAGACCAACCTGAAAGATGATAATGATATTTGTATGACTACCAATGATTTTGCATCTTAAAACCCAGAGGGGTGCCTGGATGGCTCAGTTAAATATCTGACTCCTGATTTTTGGCTCAGGTCATAATTTCATGGTTCATGAGATTAAGCTCCATGTCAGCCTCTGTGCTGAGCCTACTTCTCTCTCTCCCTCTTTTGTTGCCCCTCCCCATTCTCAAAATAATAAATAAGTACAGCTTAAAAAAAATTAGAGCCCTGAGTTGCCACTTTTTCATCTTCAGACCCAGTCTTGGAGAGGAAGAAGGAAAGAAAGAGGGAGAGGGAGAGAGAGAAGAAGAGGGAGAGACAGTTGTAAGCCAAGAATCCTCTAGATGTGATCATCATTCAT
>NW_021877855.1:0-736 GCF_006229205.1 Suricata suricatta
GACTGAAAGCCCACGGACTCCTTCGGTCCCTGTTACCCCTTCCGGCTCATTCCGTCCAGCACTCTGACCTGCTCCCACCTCCCCGCAGTCACCCGCTGACTTCTGGGTCTCGGTCCCCACCTTCACGAGGGAGTCGGGCCCCCGGCTCTCTGTCTTCCGCTCCCCCCACACTCCTGCTTTATCTCCGCCGGCGTCCGCATTGGAGAAGTCGTCCCCACAGGCTGAGCTCACACCGCCCGGCAAGCCTGTTCCTTCTTCAGTCCATGTGCTGTTCCCTCCTCCACGGTGGCGATTCTGTCACCTGAAGCTACTTCTCCCTCCGCATCAGGCGATGACCGCAGGTGCTTTGAGAAATCCTACGCTTAAATGTCTCAACGTCCACATAGGAGTGAGGTCCCATGATCTCTGTCCTTCTCTGACTGATTTCATTCACTCAGCGCAACACCCTCCAGGTCCATCCACGTTGTTGCAAATGGCAGGATTCCATCCTTTCTCGCTGCCGCGTGGTGTCCCCTTGTGCTTACGTGAGCTGCATCTTTACCCAGCCTGTGGCCGATGGACATCTGGGCTCTTTCCATACTTTGCCTACTGTCGACAGTGCTGCTCTGAACATTGGAGTGCATGGGCCCCTTGGCATCAGCTTTTTTGTGGCCTTTGAATAAATTCCTAGTTGTGCAATTGCTGGGTCGTACGGTAGTTCTGTTTTTAATTTTTTCTTAACAAAAGACTGTGGGGG
>NW_021877856.1:0-736 GCF_006229205.1 Suricata suricatta
GGTCACCTGGTACAAACTGAAGCCAGCATGAGCTTCCCTGGGGGAGCTAAAGACACCGAGCAGACACAGGGGATGCTGCCGGAGAGGCAGAGAGAGAGAGAGGAGAGAAATGTTCTGACTTCGCCCTGCCCAGCCTTCTCTTACCATTTCCTCATGTTGGCTGAGCCCAGGCCTAAGCAGCTGCACAAGGAGCTGGGAAATGAAGCCTGAATGGGGTCAGCCCTCCTGCCACACAGAGCAGGGCAAGGGGAAGGCAAGGTCCGACCATGTCCACAAGCAGAGCACAAGACTGACACGTAAGGGAGAGTTGGTGCAAGGAAGCCACATGAGGTGCTGGGACAGAGGTGGACAGGCAGAGAGAGAGAGGGAGAGAGAGAGAGAAGGAGGGAGGGAGGGAGAGAGATGATAGCAGTGTCCTCCTGCAGGAGCCAGGCTGGCTGCTTCGGGACAGAAAAGCAATGAGATCTCCGTGGGTTGGCACCCTTTGCACAGATTTTCCACTTGAGATGCTGCATTTTGCCAAAGCCCCCTTTAGGGATCAGACTTTGGGTTCTGAACCCTGATGATCAAAGCTTGGTGCAGCCGGAGTATAAACCCCGCTCCCTCATTACTGGTGCGCCCAGAGAAACACTTTTCTTTGGGCCACTCATGTCTAATGTTTGTCTGGTCTCTTCTAGGTATCGGGGAAGCTAGACTGTGATTAGAAGCCACTCCATGAGTCCAAAGACCAAGCTGA
>NW_021877857.1:0-736 GCF_006229205.1 Suricata suricatta
TATAAGCTATGAATCATGGGAATCTACTCCCGAAGCCAAGAGCACACTATATATACCGTGTGTTAGCTTACTTGACAATAAATTATATCTAAAATATTTTTAACCAAAGATCTGAGCTGAGACCAAGAGTCAGACACTTAACCAACTGAGCCACCCAAGTGCTTCTACTTTCTCTCCCTTAAAACAGATAAATAAACTTAAAAAAAATAGATTATCTAGTCTCAATTAGGTAGGTTTAAACAGAGAGCCAACTTTAATTGAGGTGCTATGTTGGCAAAGATTGTAAGCCAGAAACACTTCTATCATTAATCGGCAATTCCCACTCAGATGTGGGGCTGCTGGTGCCATGAGCTTGTGGTCCTCATCTAGTCTAACCTTCCCATTTTCACCTTTAGGACACAGAGCTTCAACATAATACATGACTTATTCAACATTATTGTCTGACTAATGGCAGGGCTTCTGATCCTTGCTTAGTGATCTTCATTGTTTCTTGGTCCTTCCTGGTGGTAGTTTTTACACTTAGGGTAATAATCAATACATATCTTTCCTGGAGAGGTTGAAAAGATACTAAAATTAAAAGATAAGGATTACCAACGCAAATTTTATTTCCTTATAGCTATGAAACCATTATAATTTATAAAGCACTTTTATCTTTATCTTATTTAACCCTCAGGATGGCCCTATAAATCCTTAATAATTCTATAAAATCATCCTGGGGCCCCACAAATGGAAGAGC
>NW_021877858.1:0-1543 GCF_006229205.1 Suricata suricatta
TACTGCTTTAGGATGAAATGTTCTGAATATATCAGTTAAGTCCATCTGGTCCAGTGTCACTGAAAGCCATTATTTCTTTGTTGATTTTCTGTTTAGATGATCTGTCCATTGCTGTAAGTGGGGTGTTGAAGTCCCCTACTATAAAAGTATTATCAATAAGTTTCTGTATGTTTGTGATTAATTGATTATATATTTGGGTGCCACTGCATTTGGAGTATAAATGTTTACAATTGTTATGTCTTATTGGTGGATAGGCCCCTTAAATATGATATAATGTCCTTCTTTGTCACTTGTTAGTGTTTATTTTAAAATCTAAATTGTCTGATATAAGTATGACTACTCCAGGTTTCTTTTGGTGACTATTAGCGTGACAGATTTTTTTCCATCCCCTTACTTTCAATCTGAAGGTTTAAAATGGGTCTCTTGTAAACAGTATATAGATGGGTCTTGTTTTCTTATCCATTATGTTACCCTATGTCTTTTGATTAGAGTGTTTAGTCCATTGACATTTTGAGTGAAAACTGAAAGGTATCAATTTATTGACATTATGTCCCCTGTAGGGTTGGAGTTTCTGGTGGTGTTCTCTGGTCCTCGCTAGTCTTTGTTTCTTTTGGTCTTTGTGTTTTTTGTTTTTGTTTTTTCTTTCCTCAGAGAGTTCCCCATTAAAATTTCTTGAAGGGCTGGTTTAGTGGTCAGAAACTCCTTTAGTTTTTGTTTGTCTGGGAATTTTTTTTTTTTTTATCTCTCCTTCTATTTTGAATGACAGCCTTGCTAGAAAAGGATTGTTGGCTGTTTATTTTTCTGATTCAACACATTGAGTATATCCTGCCACTCCTTTCTGGCCTTCCAAGTTCCTTTGGATAGGTCTGCTGAAAACCTGATCTGTCTTCCCTTGTAGATAAAGGACTTATTTCCCTTGCTCTTTTCATGATTTTTTCCATGCCTGAGTATTTCGTGAATTTGATTATCATATACCTTGTTGATGGTAATTTTCTGTTGAATCTAATGGACATTCTCTGTCCTTCACGGATTTTGATGTCTGTCTTTCCCCAGGTTAGGAAAGTTCTCCACTATGATTTGCTCACATAAACCTCTACCAATTTTCTCTTTCTTCATTTTCTGGAACACCCATGATTCAGATATTATTCCTTTTAAATTATTCACTGACTTGTCTAATTCTTGTATCATGTTCTTTTGCCTTAGTTTTTCTTTTTCAACTTCATTATTCTCCATAAATTTGTCCTTTATATCACTGATTCCCTGCTCTACTTCATCCATATTTGCTGCCATGGCATCTATTTAGGATTGCAACTTAGTTATAGCAATTTTAATCTCATCCTGGCTAGATTTCACCTCTTTTATCTCTGCAGAAAGGGATTCTAAGCTTTTTTCAACCCCAGTTAGTATTCTTATTATTGTGATTCTAAATTCTGGTTCAGACATCTTGCTTATATCTTTGTTGATTAAGTCCCTGGCTGTGATTTCTTCCTGTTCTTTCCTTTGGGGTGAATTCTTTCATTTTTTCATTTTGAAAGAAGAAAAA
>NW_021877859.1:0-736 GCF_006229205.1 Suricata suricatta
CAAAGATCTGGGGATTAGGACATCTTTGAGGGGGGAGTCATTCTGCCCACAGACAGTCAAAGGCAGATCCTGGGCCACGGATCCAGCCTTCCCCTCCCAAGTTCCCGGGAAATGCTGGGAAGGAGTTGGAAGCTGGCATTCCTGCTTTCTCACATCCCATCATGGTAGCGAGGCTGGCCCGTCAACCTGAAGCACACCCTCTCAACAGGCATTCAAAGAACAATCTATTAACTCTTTCCTAAAAGGGTAAACATGACCTGCCCCAGTTTCACCCCATCGGAGTTCAGGGTGAAGGTGCATTTACTCCCAGAATCCCCTTTCACCACCCACCTTTCAGTCCGGTTCCTCTTCCTTCCATTCACAAGGACCCTATTCCTTTTAGCTTGGCCCTGCTGGACAATGTGTTCGGTCATGTGTTCTACTGAGGCCAGGCACTTGGGTCATGCTTCACCATTGGCCTCTGTCCTGCCCGAGATTATTTAAAGACCAATTGCTCTGTGGAGTTGGGAGGGGAGGATGCAGGACGTTGAGGGGACTGCTGGGAACAGGAGGAAGCCTTCGGGTGGAGAGATGGGAGGGGGGCAGCTCCACTGGAAGCAGGGCACGGGAACAAAGCGCAGTGTGTTCAAGAATAATTCAGGAAGTACAAAGCAGCATGTCTTCTCAAGAGAGAAAATCCCTTGTGAAATGGCCATATCACATCTTGCTCAAGGCTGGCAGAAGGAGGAAGCAAGGC
>NW_021877860.1:0-736 GCF_006229205.1 Suricata suricatta
AAGCTGTCAGCACTGAGTCTGATGTGGGGCTAGAACCCACAAACCGGGAGATTATGACCTGAGCCAAAGTCAGACCCTTAACTGACTGAGCCACCCAAGCGCCCCACTTTCAGCATTCTTTAAATGTTGCTCCACTGTCTTCTGACTGCATTGTTCCTGTGAGAAATCTGCTGTCATCTTTATCTTTGTTCCTCTGTTTTTAACATATCTCCTCCTCACAGCTGCTATGAGGGTCTGTTTTATCTGTTGCTTTGAGCAATTTGATCATGATGTTTTCTTGTGTAGTTTTCTTCATGTTTCTTTTACTTGGGGTTTAAGAAGCTTCTTTGATCTTTGGCTTTACAATTTTTATTAAATGTGGGAAATTTCAGCCATTATTTCTTCAAACATTTCTTTCTGTCTCCCTCCTTCCTCATCTGTTTTAAGCACTTCTATTGTGTATATGCTGTGTCATTTGAACTTGTCCCAGAGCTCACTGATGCTCTTTTCATTTAAAAAATTTTTTTCTCTCTGTGTTTCATTTTGGATAGTTTCTGTTGCTATGCCTTCAATCCCATTCATCTTTTCATTGACAATATTGAATCCATATATTTTCAGTGCAGGAACTATCTCCCCAAGAAGGCAAAATTTAGTTACTGGGAGGCAAAAATAACTTTTACAGTATATATATATATATGATGATAAATGTCATGAGAGATGGAGGTTTTAGGGGGAGAAATATCCAAAAAGTTTCCTG
>NW_021877861.1:0-736 GCF_006229205.1 Suricata suricatta
TGAGTCCAAGTTCCCCTATTTCTAAAACTATTATCAGTTTTCTTATAAGAAGTTATGACATGCAAGTTGCAATTTATCTAAACATTCAGAATAGTTGATGATGATGACAATACTGTTTTATTACTACTATGACTATTGTTACTATTTCTAGTTAACATTTACAAAAGAGTGCTTACCACATTTGGTATAGCTAGATTTCTAATTGCCTTTATATATAAACTTACTTAATCCTCATAATACTCCAATGGAGTAAACAGTAATAACAACCCCATTTTAGAAATGAGGCAATTCATGAAGCAAAGAGTGGTTAGGTAACTTAACCAAGGTGACACATTCAAATGTATTGCCAAACACATTTAAATAAAGAGCTAATTCCTTCTCCCTCTTTAGAGATTTCAACTCTTTTCAGAGACATGCAATGTTGTGTTATATGAACAAGCAGAATGCACTTAAAAATTCCTTTAGATAGTAAAGGCTATGGGTGAAATTCTTCCTCCTTATAGAGCAAAGTTGGGAAAGTCTCTAAAATAGCTACCTCCAAAATAGACATATGTATGTAATAACAGCATCTACTGTTTTTCAATGTCAAATATGATGCCAAGTACTATATATACTTCTCTTTATTTAATCTTCACAGAAATCTCAGAAGATATTATTCCCATTTTAAAGGTGAAGAAACTCATACTCAGAGAAATTAAGTAAGCTGCAAAGCTATTACATGGCCACAGTATTTGAA
>NW_021877862.1:0-736 GCF_006229205.1 Suricata suricatta
TGGACTGATGTAGAGGGTATAATGCTAAGCAAAATAAGTCAGGCTAAGAAACAAATACCAGGGAGGCCTGGGTGGCTCAGTCAATTAAGCATTTGACTTCGGCTCAGGTCATGATCTCACAGCTCATGGGTTCCAGCCCCGCATCAGGTTCTATGCTGACAGCTTAGAGCCTGGAGCCTGCTTTCAATTCTGCGGCTCCCTCTCTCTCACTGCCCTATCCTGCTTGTGTTCTCTCTCTCTCTCTCTCTCTCTCTCTCTCTCTCTCTCTCTCTCTCTCTCAAAAATAAACATTTTTTAAATTTTTTAATTAAAAGTAATTTTAAAAAGACAAATATCTTATAATCTCGTTCATATGTGGATTCTAAAACCACCAATAAAGAAACAACCAAAAAAGCAGAATCAGACCCGTAAATCCAGAGAACAAATTGATGGTGGTCAGAAGGGAGGAGGTGGGCAGATGGGTAAAATGGGTGCAGGGGAGAGGGAGACACAGGCTTGCAATTATGGAATGACTAAGTCACGGGAATACACGGCCCAGCACGGGGAACAGAGTCAGCGGGACTGTAACGGTGCTGCATGGTGACAGATGGTGGCTAGGCCTTTGGTAAGCTCAGTGTGATATGGAGAAGCTGAATCCTATGTCCTACACCTGAAACTAATGTAATGTTGTGTCAACTGTACTCAGAGAGAAAGAAAATACAGTCCCCCTCTGAGCCAGCCAGGAGCACGTCCAAGT
>NW_021877863.1:0-736 GCF_006229205.1 Suricata suricatta
TATCCATAAAGTTTCAGTGTATTCCAGAGGCAGTTAGTGCTGATTTTCTGGGTTGTGCATGCGACAGATCACTAGTAGCTTGAAGACACCGCTGTTCTCTCCGAGGGGACCTGTCACGTGGATGTGAGGAGAACAGTCCCTTCCCCACACCGACCTTGTGTGGATTAAGAAATGATGGACGGGGCGCCTGGGGGGGGGGTGGCTCAGTCGGTTAAGCTTCCAACTTTGGCTCAGGTCAGGTCTCAGGTTCGCGGGTTCGAGCCCCACGTCGGGCTCTGTGCTGACAGCTAGCTCAGAGCCTGGAGCCTGCTTCTGTTTCTGTGTCTCCCCCTCTCTCTGCCCCTCCCTCTCTAATGCTCTGTCTCCCTCTGTTTCAAAAATAAATAAAACATTAAAAAAAAGGATGGACATATTTGGTGACTTGTATTTACACGTTACGTCTTGATTGTTTTTCAGCTACAGTTAGAGGATGATCAGGGAGTGAACTTGGGCCTCGAGAGCAGTTTGACACTCCGGCGCCTCCTGGTTTGGACGTATGACCCCAAGATAAGGCTGAAGACTCTCGCGGCCCTGGTGGACCACTGCCAAGGTGGTTTTGCATCTCATGGACCTGCTTTATTTCAGAGTTTTAGAGAATGTCCCCCACGGTCACTAGTGTGCCTGCTCTCGGGGATCCTTGACCGCCATCAGGTGTAGGTCACGTACCTGCTCATAGATCACTTGTAGGGGCAAATAA
>NW_021877864.1:0-736 GCF_006229205.1 Suricata suricatta
GGGCTGGGAACCTCCTCAGGGCTGCCCCTCGCCTTATCCCAGCTATCACTAATCCTGTCCACTCTCGCTGGTCTCGGACCCTGCTCCAAGTTTTCTTGCTGATAGGCCAGGATCTCCCAGGGACCACGTGAGAAGCCTGGGGCCTCTTTCTGCCCCCTTTCTGCTCCCAGGTCAGTTCAGGCTCATATTGAGCCTCCTTTGATCTAGGGCCCTGTCTAGTGGCTCAGCCCTACTACTTTGCCCTGCCCCTGCCAAGGTGCCCTCTGCCAAGAGTCCTATGCCCTGTGGGCTGATTGCTGCTTCTCCCTGACTGCTTGCTGTTGCGTCGTTCTTAAGTTACACTCAAGTCAAACATTAAGAAGTTAGTCAAGGGAGGAATTGTTGGAAAGCAGAGAGGGACAGAGGTGAGCTCAGAAAGGGAGGGAGCATGAAGGGAAGGTAAGGAGTCTTGACTGGACTCCTCAAAGCCTCTTGCCCTCTCTAATCCATGCTACCCATTGTAGGTAGACTATTCAGTCTCTGGGTATGGTTGGACAGGGCGTACACTGCACAACTCCAGTGTGAATTGTTCACATATCTGCGGCATCATTACCATCGACCACAGCATAAATGATGCCCCTTGAAATTGTGCAGCTCATAACTTGTATGGCCATATAGTTACTTCATTTAAGAGAAGGTCTAAAATCTTAAATCATGACTTTGTAAGGCATGATGTGAACCTGGCCCACTTTTCCAG
>NW_021877865.1:0-736 GCF_006229205.1 Suricata suricatta
CAAAAGCCTTCATCCCAGTAGGGATTAATGGACTTAGCTCTGTGACCACTTCTTCTACCCATCTTGGCCTGCAGAGGGGAGACACCACTGAATTCTCTCATTCATTCCTGATGCCCTTGGTAAAATGGTATAACCTCTGGGCTTTCCCATGGAATGTAATCCTCTGGTGGATCTTCTGGCCCCCAATTATATATTCATTTTAGTATAACCACTTCCTCTTTCTGCCTTCTACTACCATCTTCCAGAGCAACTCAGGCATTTTCTACTTCACCCTGTGGTTTTTTTGGGTTTTTTTTTTTTTTGGCCATTTTTTTTTTCCAGGCTTTAAAAGCCACCCCAGTAAGCAGCTAAGTTTTTTTCATCCCCTGAGGTCTTCAATAGAGTGGTAAATCTCATGCTCTAAAAGGTGCTTCCAAGTCAATACATTCTGCCCATCCAGGCTCACATCCCAGATACTTGATCAAGTACCCCTAAAATCCAACCCCAGACATGCACCTCTGGCTCCCGCCAGTACATATCATCTATTTTTTGTAATTCTTTCGGTGCAAAGTCTCTTTTCTCTTTCATCTGGCTAAGCATATCTCCAGCCAGATTTAAATCTATGCTAAAATTTACCTCACGCCAGTCAGAGTGGCTAAAATGAACAAATCAAGAGACTATAGATGCTGGAGAGGGTGTGAGAGACGGGCACCCTCCTACACTGTTGGTGGGAATGTAAACTGGTGCAGCCACTCTG
>NW_021877866.1:0-736 GCF_006229205.1 Suricata suricatta
TAATTAATGGAAGATGGATTCTCTAAATCAAGAGGACCATACAATCTAACCTGTTGCACAATTGGTGTCCTCTATCCATTTTCAGCTTTGAAGATGTTGAAATTTGAAAAGAGAGATAGTAATATTTGTTTATTTTTATATTTGTGCTGAAAAAAAAGTGAAAAGAATCCATGTGAGATGCCAATGATCAATCTGTACAAATAAAAAACCCAAACCAAAACTAAACATGCACACACCCACACCCCCCCACACACACCACACACAAAACCAGTGAACTAACAAACAATAAAAAATGTTGGCTGAGATATTAGAATAAAATTAGAGTGATTCAGCTACTCAAAACCCTTATTTGTCAATATAGATGAAAAATTTGAGTAAGAGTGTGACTGGGCTGTTATGTGTCACATTTATAATGAGCAGTAGAGTATAGAGGTTAAATTATTGTAAGTAGAGCAATTCCACAGCTTAATTACTCCAAACAATTTTAAAACAATGATGTATGATATTGAGATGAATTTTTTTTTAGTTAAGAAACTGAACCCTTTGAGATTCTATGATATTGGAGAGAATCTGAATTAATATTAAATTGCTGTAGGACTATCGTGTAGATAAATGGTAATCGACTAAGAGAGCTTAGTCTCTATGATCTCATTCTATATGAGCATTTCTTCCTTATCTAGTCGTGTTGACCTTCAATATCCAGGAAGTCTGGAACACACTCGGGGCAGTGAGGAAC
>NW_021877867.1:0-736 GCF_006229205.1 Suricata suricatta
AGTCTTGCAGCATTAAAAAACAAAAACAACTTTGTAACAAATACCTCAATCACCTCTTTAGACTTCTCGCTAGAATCTTGTATCTTCAAATTTTCATGACCTTGGTAGCTCTCTGATGCTTTCAGAAATACTTTTTCCTTTCCTTTTCTATAGCTTTTCTATTTGTCTTTGTGGGAGCATGATCGGAAGCCAGCAATTGTATCATGGCCAGGAACAAACAAATCTGATGCTAGATTATTCGCTTTTTGAAGGCAGAATATGGGCCTTGTATCTTGTTACATCCCCAGCAGCACACAATATACCTGGCTAAGTAAAGGTATTCCATAGATGTTGTTTTTGAAGTAATGAATTAATGGAATTTCTGATGGAAATACTACAGAAACAGAGTAGTATTTTGTAGAATATTGTCCAAGTTCCACCAGAGAGATTGCCATTTTTTTTCAAATCATGAATTCTGACTTGCTTCTTATAAGTATACATGTTTCTCTTTTTTCTCTTTACTGTTTTCTCAAGTAGAAGTTTTGAGCTAATGAATGTAACTGAGTAAGAAAGACTAGAGATGGGGAACCAAAAACACTCAATACTTGTATGATTATAAGGTTAAAGGTGGTTCTTTAAAACTTTCAAGTAATGAAAATATCAATTAGATATATACTAATGATATGCAAATGAATATAGCTCTTGGGAAAATTCTGGTGGGACTTCATCAGACCAGAGAGATAAGTGGCAGCTATGA
>NW_021877868.1:0-736 GCF_006229205.1 Suricata suricatta
AGCTTGCAATTTTCAGAGTCTTTTCAAAAGCAAAGCCATCTGTGTGAGCTTCATACCTCCTCAATCTGGAAGGACAAATGTAAGGTATTAAATTATCACAAATTATCCTACTTGTTATAAAGTATTTGAAGATTAATGACACTGCGTTCTTTTATTGAAGGGAAGTATCTCTAAATGTCTAGCTGAGTATTTTCTCTTAAATGTTGCAAGAAGTTGGTTTGAGTTGTTTTGAGGTGCACAGCCCAGACCTCCAAGACAGCAACAATGGTATCCTGAGTTGTAAACGATACTAGTGGAGAGCCACCTTGATGAAAGTGAGGATTCTAAAGAGGTGAACTATAAAGACTGAAGTCTCACCAGCCCTGTCTCCATTGCAGTGATCAAAGATGGATTGTCTTTTTCAACTTGAAAGTGGCATGGTCTCTGTGCTTTCCATTTCAGAAGTCTAAATAAATGTACTGTCCCAGAATTTAAAACATGTATAGAGCTTATAAGCAACAAATGGAGGACTGGGTAGTTTTTCATCCAGCCCTCAATTGAGGCAGGAATTCATAGACTAAAACACCTGTTGTCTATAATTATTCAGACCAGACCTAGTATATTTTCATATTCTTTTTTTAAATTTTTTATGTTTTTTATTTATTTTTGAGAGACAGAAAGAAACAGTACAAGCAGGGGAGGGTCAGAGAGAGAGGGAGACATAGAATCTGAAGCAGGCTCCAGGCTCTGAGCTAGC
>NW_021877869.1:0-1543 GCF_006229205.1 Suricata suricatta
AAAATGGGAATGAGGCGAGTTAAAAGCTTTTGCATGTTGGTGATGGACGGGAAAGAACGGAGAGCCGTATCTACCTTGGGTGAGGCCGACGGAAACTGGAATCATGCCACTCAGATTTTGTCCCTGTGCCTCCACAAGCCAGCTGCCTGGAGTCAGTTAAATAACGTTTCTAGGTCTCAGTTTCCTCTCCTGAATCATGTAAAATAATTTCTCAGACCACTGCCATCTCTAGGCATCTGACTCTGATTATCCGATGTGTTGACCCTGGCAGGGCCCTCTTGGTGTCGGGTAGGGTGAGCATCAGGCTGGTCCCCACCTCTCTATGACCCTGCCCAATGACGAGGAAACACAAACACATTACACCCATACTTGATGAGACAAAAACAACAAGAAAGAAACATGAAAGAGGGGAAAACCACAACTGAGAAACTGGACGCCGCACTGAGTTAATTGTTGAAACCTTGTGTTGAAGTATAACGTGTATACAGAAACGTGCGCCATGAATATGCAGAAAAATGCAAAAGCCGTAGAGGACAGCCTAATGAATTTTCACAAAATTCACACCCACGGGCCTACCCCCGAGCTGAAACAAGACACTCCCAGTGTCCCGGAAGAAGTGTCCATTCCCCAGTAAACTACCCCCACCCCCACCCCCGCCAGGTAACCACTATCCTAACTTCCAATTTAGCTGTATGTTTCCCAGTTTAATATCTTACACAAGTAAGATTAAACAATATTTTTCCATATGAAAATGTCAGCATGGTTCCATTTAGATGTTGGTGGGCGTTTAAGTATTTTCTGGTTTGGGCTGCTCTGGAGTGCTGCTGGACATTCTTGTCCGTGCCTCTCAGTGACTATTTGGACTCACTGTGTTGGAAGTACACCCAACAACGGGTGTACTAATTTGCATTGCCATCCGAGTGTATGGGAGTTCTGGTTGCTCCACATCCTCACCAGCACTTACTATTGTCTCTGTTTTCCTTTTTAGCTACTGAGTTGATGGGCGTAAAGTGGTTCCCCATTAGGGGGTTCAGTTTGTGTTGTCTTGATGGTTGTTGAAGTTGGTACCGGTTCTGATGCTGATGGCCATTTGGATGTCCTCTTTTGTGATCTTTCTGTATCCTACA
This sequence comes from Suricata suricatta, assembly GCF_006229205.1. Taxonomy (NCBI): domain Eukaryota; kingdom Metazoa; phylum Chordata; class Mammalia; order Carnivora; family Herpestidae; genus Suricata; species Suricata suricatta. The sequence continues at coordinate 1,128 of NW_021877869.1, forward strand.
GACAGTATCGATGTTTCCAGCCTATACTGTGGTGTTTTTCCCTTTTCTCTGTAAATAGAATCAAGAATTCTGAGCAAAAACACTGCTTTGCTGATATGGCATCTCTGTTACCATGGCTACGAGTCTCTAACAATGCATTGATCTGCTCAGGAAACACTGGGAGCCCTGGGAGATCATCTGAGGTACCACAGTGAGGGGACACGTCACCAGGAACATTGAGAGAGGGTGATGGGGAGAAATAATCATGGCAGAGGGAGGACTTTCTTCATCCTTGTAGCCTTCTAGAGCACACAGACCTGGCCCTGCCTCTTTGGCCAAACAAAAAGGTTATACCTTCGCTAAAGTGAATTAGCAGCTACTGTAACGGATTCAGAGCAGTGAATAATTTAAGGGTGCACGAGAGGGGCAAGCCTCTC
>NW_021877870.1:0-736 GCF_006229205.1 Suricata suricatta
CCTGCTAAAGAGGCAGTCTTTTTTCCATTGGATAGTCTTTCCTGCTTTGTCAAAAATTAATTGGCCGTACATTTGTGGGCCCAGTTCTGGGTTCTCTATTCTATTCCATTGGTCTATATGTCTGTTTTTGTGCCAATACCATACTGTCTTGATGATGACAGCTTTGTAGTAGAGGCTAAAGTCTGGGATTGTGATGCCTCCCGTTTTGGTTTTCTTCTTCCATACTACTTTGGCTATTCAGGGTGTTCTGTGGTTCCATACGAATTTGAGGATAGTTTGTTCTAGCTTTGTGAAGAACGCTGGTGCAATTTTGATTGGGATTGCATTGAATGATTGCTTTGGGTAATAATGACATTTATTCTTTGAATTCATGAGCATAGAATGTTTTTTCCCAAAGACATATTTCTTAACTTTAATGCTTATGACAACATAAAATCAGACATAGACAACTGTAAGTAAAATTAATATTTATATAATAATGGCTGTCCCCTATTAGACTAAGTGCACTGAACACCTAAGTGGCCATGCACAGAGCTGAAGGCATGAAAGTTTCCTCATTTAGATGAGAAGTTATTTAATAAAAAGTACTTCCATACAGGCCATTCACTGGTAAACATAAGTACTACATTGTTCAGCAGAAAATGACCTTAATTTAAGACACTACTATTCAGAATTTAGAGCTTAGATTAAGGTAAATCTGCAGAGATGCTAAACACATCATCCACTCAGCTACTAG
>NW_021877871.1:0-736 GCF_006229205.1 Suricata suricatta
AAACTCTAAGACAATTATTTCTCAGTACCTTTCAGCTAGACAATAATGGGCTCATACTGGATTTCAACCCAGAATGAGGAAATGCATAGTAATTTCCTAAGGGAAGTTGGTAACAAGGCAAATGCAAAAGCCCATAAGAAGTGCTGCCTTTTGATTTGACATTAATGGAGATTAGTTAAAAATAAAAGCAGCTGCTCTGCAATAATAAACAAAAAAATTCAACATTCCTCTTTCCCTTGCCATTCTGTCATTCTAGACTTATCTTTTAATTAAACCTGAACTTTAAAATAAATGTGTCTGGCTTGCTAGTTTATTAAATGGAATATCAATGGAGAGCTTCTAGATTCAGCAATTGGTATGCTATAGAATGCCTTTTAAAAATAAATGGCCACATCAAAGCTCTAATTGTACTGAAAGTCCAAGTTTACAGATCTCCTATTAGAAAGGAGCAAAAGAAAAGTGTGACAACTCAAGTGGTTTGAATTTAGACTCTTTTATAGTATGCTGAAGTGCTCACATGGCTTTATTTAAAGAATAATTAACTTTTATTAAACATGGAAATTTGGCCAAGAATAGAAAGTTCATTGTGATTTATAAAATGGAAGCCAACTGGAAACTTCTGAATTTATACCTACTGAGTTTTACATATTTTGCCCATTTTTGTTCTTTGCTTAAAATCCAGCATAATCATTTCCACTGTATACTCTCTCAATGAATCACATAGCATTTGAGTTAG
>NW_021877872.1:0-736 GCF_006229205.1 Suricata suricatta
TGGGCTGTAACATTTTTGCACTTCATTTTTTTAATTTAAAATTTTTTCTAATGTTTATCCATTTTTGAGAGAGAAAGAGATACAGAGAGAGAGAGAGAAAGAGAGAGAGAGAGAGAATGAATAGGGGAAGAGCAGAGAGAAGAGAAGGAGACACAGAATCTGAAGCTGGCTCCAGCCTCTGAGCTGTCAGCACAGAGCCCGATGTAGGGGTTGAACCCACGAACTGCGGGATCAAGACCTGAGCCAAAGTCAAATGCTCAACCGACTGAGCCATCCAGGCGCCCCTCACTTTTGCACTTTAGATGGAACTCATATTTACTATTTTCCATCTCGCAGGTGCTCAGCTCAGTACATTCTCATGAAATGAGTGAATGCTCTCTTTTTTCATTACCTATCTGAATCCAACCCATCCCTCGAGTTTCATCTCGAGATTCACCACATGATTTCATACCTGAGTGATTATTTGCTTTCTTTCATTTAAGGTCCACTATGCCCGAATTAGTGCTTTGCAACCTACTGGCAAGCTCCTGTTTATGGACAATGTTCTATTGCAATCTATTTCTTTGATATGTGTTCACATTAGCATTTGGAGAGAGAGGAGGGTTATTGTCTACGACGACTACAACAGTATGGAGGCTATGTGTTATAGCTCTCTTATAGAGCCATAGCACCTGGCACAGAGCTCATTTGTAAGAACTATCAGTCACGCTGGAATTCATTGACTGGTGCTCACTCT
>NW_021877873.1:0-736 GCF_006229205.1 Suricata suricatta
GCGAGCCCGTGGACTTTCCACGATGCGGTCGCGGCTCCTGTTGGTGTTTCTCTTCTCACCGGTGTGACCGTGGGAAGCAGGTGACAGTGTCCCAGGATGGGACGCCAGCCTTCATCCCCTGAGGCGCAGAGCAGCTGCCCCAGGGAAACGGGCAGAGGCGCAGGGTGAGCGCGGGTGTCAAGGACGTGCACCCACGTGGTGAGCTGGCTGGTCGCATGTGAGTCAGGATCCCTGCACGGACAAGAGAGGACGGGAGGAGACCTCGTTCCGTCCAGCCAGCGGTGAGTAGGTCCAGTGGTGGAGCAGCTCGGCGGGCCGCCTTGGTCTTGCTGGGATGGGAACCGCTGCTTCAGAGGACAGGGCAGAGGCGGTTTGTCTGTCTGGGGCGAGGGGACTGAGACAGGAAGCAGGTGGGCCGACAAGGGCGCAGCCTCAAGCCAGATGGCCCTGGAAACCCTGGCGTGAGTCCTCCCGGGAAACCGGGGCTTTGGTGTGGGACACACGTGCCTCAGCCCCACACCCATGGGTGTCCGGACGCCGCCTGCCCCGACTTCTCGGTTGGTGGCCACTCCTGACACAAAGGAAAGCCTCCGGCAAAGAGGGGTGGGTGCAGAGAGGAGCCCTCCTCCTCACCAGAGCGGGTGCAGCGAGGCTGCGGTCCGGCACCCACAGGCCACCGCAGCTGGGGCGCCTGGCCGGAGTTCGATCTGGGCCCTGCCCGCCCAGGGAGGCTGGT
>NW_021877874.1:0-736 GCF_006229205.1 Suricata suricatta
AAATCTTGGTTATTTTAACTATTTTGAGCATGATTCCAAAATTTCTGTAACTCATCAATGAGGAACCAACAGAATACTAAAATGGATTCATAAATGTATAAGTAGAAGTGTTTATTATTCCTGAAAGAATATTGGTATAACATTGCTAAATTAAATAAAAACTCCGAGCCCTTCAGAGATTTGTGGGTGTGGCTTTTGTCTGACAGAGTAAATGCAGCAAGATTCACAACAGGCCACAAAGTTCTTGGGACAATTATAGCAGCAGGAACACTGTACACTTGAACTGAAAGAGAGGATAGTACCAAATGAAAGGGAGGGGCACTGGTCCCCAGAAAGGCTGGGAAATATATTCAGTTGCAAACTTTCAGTGCTACCTTTCTTGAAAAAGGATAAACATTTGTTGCTTAAATTTGCTAGGTTTGGGGGTAATTTGTTACTCAGCAGCAGATAACTGAGACAGTGAAAGCTCCAATCTTGTATTTGAAATAAGTCGACTACACATTATTTAGGAATGGAGATAAGAGAGGTGCAGACGTTCATTACACAAAGTAAAGGAAGTGCCACTAGAAAAGCTCACAGGAAGTCTTACATTAGCTCCTTGAAAGAGTGAGGCAAGAGCACATCTGGCCCCTAGGGACAAAAACAGGCAAATGAGATGTTTACCAGAAGCAGTAAATGAAAACACAGGAGCTGGATTTGAAACGCAATCCTGCCAGCTATGAGTTGTGTAAACCGG
>NW_021877875.1:0-736 GCF_006229205.1 Suricata suricatta
CCCATTCATATGTTGGAGCCTTATCCCCAGAAGTGATGTCATTTGGAGGTAGAACCTTTGGGAAGGAATTAAATATGGATAAGTCATGGAGATTCAGGCCTAGCCACTATGATGGCATTGGTGGCCTCATAAGGGGATGAAGAGAACCAAATTCTTGCTCTCTCTGACAGGTGAGTAAACCCAGAAGGAGGCCACCACCAGAACCTGACTACACTAGCACCCTGATCTCAGAACCCCTGGTCTCCAGGACAGTGAAAAATAAATGTTTGTTATGTAAGCCATCTCGTCTATGGTATTCTGCTTAGAGCAGCCTGAATTGACTAAGAAACCACTGCTGGACATTTATATAATCTGGTCTTTTGCTATTAAACACTATGCTCCAGTAAATTTGTCCTTGTGTCGTTTGGCAATTTTGCCAGTATAATTTCAGATATTACTCAAAGTTGAACTACTAGGTAAAAGAGTGTACATTTCTAATTTTGATAGACCTTACAAAATTGATCTCCAAAAAGTTTATGCAATTTACACTCCTCCTGCTAGTGTCTGAGGATGTCTTTTCTCCCATCTGCTCTCCAACGGGTGAGTTTTCAAATATCTCTTCCATTTCTATTTCTTAAAATAATAGATTAAAAAGTGATATCACTTTTATTTAGCGTATCTTTATAAGATAAAACAACTTTTAAAAAATATTTAAACACCTACTATTTTTCATTTTCTGAGAATTGTCCTCTGCCCA
>NW_021877876.1:0-736 GCF_006229205.1 Suricata suricatta
TTTTTTTTTTTTTGGAAGAAAAACCACAGAAAGAGAGTGCTCTTCTCACAAAGTGTCATTTTATTTTTAATTTCAGTTTTCTCTTTAAGATGGGTGTGAACCTATAGGAGTGAAAATGCACAGAAAAGTCAATTGCAAGGGAATAATCAAAATATTATCAGAAGTCATCTCAGGATGCCAAAGTTCGTATATTTGGATATTTGTATCTTCTTTTTATTTATTTATTTTTAGAGAGAGAAAGTGAAAGAGCATGTGTGCGTGAGCAGGGGAGGGGCAGAGAGAAAGAGAGGGAGAGAGGGAATCCCAAGCAGGCCCTGCATAGTCAGTGCAGAGCCTAATCAATACAGGGCCGAATCTCACAAACCATGATATGACCTGAACCCAAATCCAAAGTTGGATGCTTAACCCACTGAGCTACCCAAGACCCCAAGGATGTTTGCATTTTCTACTTTTTGCTTATCTGTGCTTTCTGAATGTTCTGCAATGGACATGTGATTTTAAATTAGGAGGGGGAGAAAAGAACTCTGTTTACGGAGCCGTCTACACCCTGTCTGAAAGAATACTTAGCTTTCTGACATGCACAAATTCTTCCAAGGGTTGGTAAAAAAAATCCCAGGAAGTACTTATAGGTCTCACATGTCATAGAGACGTGACCCTTCCTGAGCAGAGAACTTTCACTCCAGGTTACAGCTATTTCTTGGTCAATCCCGACACCTGAAAGAAAGCCAGGGAGGCA
>NW_021877877.1:0-736 GCF_006229205.1 Suricata suricatta
GTTCAAACTGGCAAAAGAACCCCCCACCTCCCAAGTCCACACCCTCCTTGGATAAGATAAAACCGACAATGATCTTAATCCTAGGACATACTCTCTCCTTGGTCAACTGTCTCTATCACAGCAAGGTGTAAGTCACCAACTTGTTTCACGGTGCTTTTCCTATTTGGCAGCCCAGCACCATGTTCTAACTGGAAATAACCTGAAATCATATTGATTCAAGGAACTTTAGGCACCACATGGAAACTACTTACTGAAAACTAATTATTCACATGTGGAAAAATATAAAGAGCTGTTTAGAGTGTGCATATTCATAAAAATGTTGGGTGAGCTGGGGATGAATAAAACAAGATGTCTAATGAAACATGAAAAGAAAGCCCAGACTGAATGTTTTTCTTCTCTTTGAAAATGAGACGACTTAGGAAATGGTCACTCCTTGTCACTCTAGCCCCCAGGCACCAGTCAGAAGCCACATGAAACAGCGGTGCACACCTCAGGGCCAGCCACCTGTGCTTCGGGTCAGCCTACTCAATCCTACCTTCCCATCCTCTGCCCCTGTTACTTATCATTGTGCACGTGACCATTTAGCTGAATGTGATCATCCCCAAGCCAGCTCAGAACCTTTGTGGGTTTTTATTAAGAAAGGATGCAGTATTTTGTCAAATGCTTTTTCTGCATCTATCGACAGGATCATATGGTTTTTATCCTTTCTTTTGTTAATGTGATGGATCACATTGAT
>NW_021877878.1:0-736 GCF_006229205.1 Suricata suricatta
AGAGAGAGAGAGGGAAACAGAATCTGAAGCAGGCTCCAGGCTCTGAGCTAGCTGTCAGCATAGAGCCTGACACGGGGCTTGAACCGCGAGATCATGACCTGAGCCAAAGCTGGAGGCTCAGCCAACTGAGTCAGCCAGGCTCCCCATTTTATTTTAATTTTTTAAATGTTTTTTTTATTTATTTTTGAGAGAGAGAGAGAGAGAGGTGAAGGAATATTTTTTAAAAAGGTATTATAGCAATATCCCAGGCAGTAAATTAATATGAACATTGTTATTTTTCTAGATTTTGCGATGTTTGTGGTGTTTGTCATCTTTTGAAAGGTTATAGCTTATCGGAATTTTTCTCATTATAAGTAAAATTTTGAGGTTGTGCTTAATAGTATATTATTTTTCTCAGAGAAGCTTCCAAAATTGCATGAGCTTTAGGCACAAATGTTAGATCTGCCCCTGAGTTTACGAAAGAGACTTTTTTTTCTCTATGTTTTTGACAATATTAGGTAGTATTAAAATTTTGTTCTTGCCAATTTTAGTGATATATGGTATATACCCAATGCATGATTGTTATTCTAATTTATATTTCATTATGAGTTAAATTGAGCCTTTCTTGTATGATTATTTTCTCTAGAATTTCCTGTTCATTATCTTTGCTTATTACTTGTCTGTATTTTTTTTTTAATGTTATCTGTGAGAACTCTGGGTATAGCACAGTTCTCCACTCTGCCAATCATATTGCAAA
>NW_021877879.1:0-736 GCF_006229205.1 Suricata suricatta
TTTGATCATCTCCGCCTGAGATTTGCCACTGGACATGAAGGTGTAGGTTATATTACTGACTAAAGTCCTTTACAGCAGTTAAGTTAAAGGGCTTGTTAATTAGAAGTCATAATTAAGAGGTGATAATGAATAAATGAAATAAATTTAATTTTACCATCTAACTTACTAGTTGAGCTATATTTTAATACTTCAGAGGCATGAAAGATAAAACTACTCTTTCAGGGGCACCTGGGTCACTCAGTTGTTTAAGTGTTCAACTCTTGATTTGGGCTCAGGTCATGATCTCACAATCATGAGATCAAGCCTCATGTTGGATTCTGCATTGACAGCACAGAGCCGGCTTGGGATTCTCTCTCTCCCTTTTTCTCTACCTCTCCTTAGGTCGTGCTCTCTCTCTTTCTCTCTCTCACTTAAACTAAATAATTAAACATTAAAAAAACTAGTCTTTCAATAAGATGTTTTAATATCAGGTGTATATATTTTATTTTATTATATTTTAGGTTTATTTATTTATTTTGAGAAATAGAGAGAGCACAAGTTGCGGGGAGGGAGCAAAGAGAGAGAGAGAGAATCCCAAGCAGGCTCTGCACTGTCAGCATGACATCCGACATGGAGCTCAGACTCAAAGACCATAAGATCATGACGAGATCATGAGATCATGATCAAGAGTGAAACACTTAACCGATTAAGCCACCCAGGCAGGCACCCCTGGATGAATATATTTTAATTGTTAGGA
>NW_021877880.1:0-4943 GCF_006229205.1 Suricata suricatta
CCAAGATTCCCTTTTGGCCTCAGCAAAGTGTCATCATCCAGGCAGCTGAGCTCCTAGGGGGAGGTCACTCTCTGCTGGCCTCAAGGGCTTGTGAGTTGGCTGGTGGGAGTCAGGGAATTTAATTTCTTGGTTCCCTTAGTTTCCCACATCACCATGTTCAGCGCTTAAACCCATTTCCATCTTGATGAGGGTGATATGAGGGCTCCAGGAGACAGAGTCTAGGAGACAGAGTCTATAGGTTTCCGGAGTTTAGGCTATGGAGATTGCTTTTTTTTTTTTTTTTTGGAAACTTACTAAGATATTTATAAACTGATGGATTCATGTGCTGCATGACTGTGATCTGTAAAATTCAACCATTTGTTCTCTTTCCTTTTCCCTGTCCTTGGGCAGCCAGGAGTATCCGAGGAATTGCACACACATCCGACCTTGGGAGGTGGGGTGGCGTGTGCTAGCTTGTACTGTGCCCTTAGCCTGCCTTATACTCCCTCATCAACTACTACCCAAAGCAAGCTACAGACTTAATGCACTCCCTATCAAAACACCCACAGCATTTCTCACAGAACTACACAAATAACCCCAAAATTTGTATAGAACTTTAAAATACCCCAAAAAGCCAAAGCAATTTTAAGAAAGAAGAACAAAACCGAAAATATCCCTAAAAATACAAAAACATTAACTCAGAGGGATACATGCATCCCTATGTTAAGAGCGGTATTATTTGTAATAGCCAAGTTATGGAAGCAGCCCACATGTGATACATAGACGAATGGATAAAGATCATGTGTGTGTGTGTGTGTGTGCATGTGTGTGTGTGTGTGTGTGTGTGTGTGTGTGTTTGTGTTAGCCATAGAAAAGAATGAAATTATGCCATCTGCAGCAACATGGATGGGGCTAGAGAGTATAATGCTAAGTGAAATAAGTCATTCAGAGAAAGACAAATACCATAGGATTTCACTCACATATGGAATTTAAGAAACAAAACAAACAAAAAAGAGAAAAACAAAAAAACACTCTCAACTATAGAGAACAAACTAATGGTTGCCAGGGGGGAAGTGGGTGGGGGATGGGTGAAATAACTGAAGGCAATTAAGAAGAGTACATTCATCTTGATGAGCACCAAGTAAGATATAGAATTGCTGAATCACTATGTTGTATGCCCGAAAGTAATATAACACTGTATGGTAACTATACTGGAATTAAAGTTTTTGTAAAGGCAAGCATAAGTTTTCTTTTTTTCCATTTATTCATTTTTGAGAGTAGAGAGACAGAGCATGAGTGGGGGAGGGGCAGAGAGCGTGGGAGACAGGATCCGAAGCAGGCTCCAGGCTCTGAGCTGTCCGCTCAAAGCCCGACGCGGGGCTCGAACTCACGGACTACGAGATCATGCTCTGAGCTGAAGTCAGACGCTCAACCGACTGAGCCACCCAGGCGCCCCAAATGTAGGTATAACTTTTGGTTCCCCCCAAATTTGACTACTAATTGCCCGTTGTTGACTGGAAGTCTCACTGAAAAGAGTCGATTAATACATATATTGTATGTACATGTATGTAATATATACCGGGTTCGTACAATACAGTGAGCTGGAGAAAAAAATGTTATTAAGAAAATCACAAGGAATCGAAAATACATTGGCAGTACCGCATGCATGTTTATGGAACAAAAACCCTCCCCATGTAGCAGGCCCCGGGGGCCAGGACCGGGAAGCCAGGGGTGGCAGGCCTGCTGTCCATATGGTGATGTTCGGCAGCCCAGTGGCCTTGGCTGTGCCGGGACAGCGGCCAAGCAGGGGAGGCCACCGGAGGCAAGGGCGGCCCATCTGCCTGCAGGTGTGCCACCAGCCTGGGGCCATTAGCAGCTGCAGCCACAGGGGAACGCACTTGGCCTCAGGGAGGATGTGGGCCCAGGCGCCATCTCGGGGACGGGTCTGAGCCCTGCCCATGGGGGTCGGAGGTGCCTTGGCACCCGATGCAGCCCCCCAGCCTGATGCAAACCCCAGCCAGTCGCTGCCCAGAGCCCTGCGCGCCGAGGACTCCGGAGGCGGGCGCCAGCGGTGGGGGCGCCTGGGGGCTGGAGGCTCCATGCTGGCAGCTGGGCTTGCCCTCTGGGTGCTTTCAGCCCCTTAAGTCCGGCTTCCTGCCCTCCAGCCTCTGACGCTGGACCCGGCAAGCCAGTCAGCCCTGGCGGAGCCGGCAGCCCTGCCTGCTTCCTGGGTACCCCGGGGACTGCGGGCGGCCTTGGCGGGTCTCCCCGCGGACTCAGAGCACAGCAGGTGCGACCGCTGCGCCAGTAGCCTGATATTCAGTCCGTGGAGAGCGGGATAGGCAGCTGTAAATAAATGGCTTGTGGCTTTTGCTGTCAACTCCTTAAAATCAAGAAGAAAAACAAAACACGAGTATGATCGGACCCGCACAGCTAAAACCCTGTTGTTCAAGAGTCAAGTGTAGACCTCATTTTGCCTGTCTTTGAAATCTCCGGTGTTTATGTGCATTCCCTATAGGTAGGTAATTAAAGTTGTTTTCTCCTGTTCATCAGTTTCATGTCAAGTTAATTCCTAGACCAGCCAGACACAAATTTTGAAAGATAGAGAAAGCTTTTTCTTCCCCAAGAGCTGAAGCCCTTGTAATAAAAATGAACAGAAGTTTAATAACATTCATGCCTCCTGTATACATTGGAAGGACCCCCAAAACCTGAGTAACTCCCCACAATGGTGCCAGCCACACTTCAGGTTACCATCTCCTGCTAAAGGCAAAAGACGATGTTTGGTTTGGGGAATGAGGGAGGCCAGTTTTGTGAGGTTTCCTGGCAAAGCATTGTAACCAGGATACAGTTGTTATGTAGATTTAAATTGGGGGAGCCCGGGTGTTTGCAAAATATATATATATCTGATTTTGTATATGGAATAGGAGAAACAATTCATTTTTCTTTTCCTTTAAGAAATAGGGGCACCTGGGTGGCTCAGTTAGATAAGCATCTGACTTCGCCTCAAGTCATGATCTCGTGATTTGTGAGTTCGAGCCCCACATTGAGCTCTGTGCTGACAGTTCGGAGACTGGACCCTGCTTCAGGTTCTCTGCCTCCCTCTTTCTGTCTCTGACCCTGCCCTACTCATGCTCTCTCTCTCTTTCTTTCTTTCTCTCTCTCTCTCTCTCTCTCTGTCTCAGAAATAAATAAACATTAAAAAAAAAAAAAAGAATCGTGTTCCCTCTGATAATGGAAAATATCCCTAAGCTGGAGTTCAGGTATTCCATTTTTCACCCACAAAGGCTCCTAAAGTTGACTTACTTGCCCACGTTACAGAAGACACCCGGAGCACACCAATGTGGGAACACCTGGAACGGGAGGGGTATGTTTCCGAGAGCCCGTTTCAGAATGACTGCCCAGCCGTTCAGGATTACTGACCTGCACTCTGGCTTCACTCACATCCATGCCTCTCGCAAGTTCCTTTCTGAGGGGAGAAACCCACAAATGGTTAGTATTTGGAGCAGTGGATAAAAGGAAGTGTACACGTATACATTTTATGCTTGTATTAAAATGTGTACCCTCTCCTCGTGAGCCCAGCACCAAAGAATCTTTTCCGTCCTTCCCAATTCCAGGCTTGCTATACGGATGGTTTCCCCTCAACATGGAAGGTGGTAGTGAAGATAAATCATTTTAATGCACTATTTGAACAAAAAGATTAGGGGCGCCTAGATGGCTCAGTTGGTTAAGCATCTGACTTCGGATCAGGTTATAATCTCACGGTTTGTGAGTTTGAGGTTCGCGTCAGGCTCTGTGCTGACAGCTCAGCACCTAGAGCCCACTCTGGATTGTGTCTCTCCCTCTCTTTCTTGGCCCCTTCCCCATTCAAGCTCTGTCTGTCTCTCTCTCTATCTCAACAATAAATAAAAATTTAAAAATTTTAATAAAAATAAAAGGAAAAGTAATGCAAACTAATCTATGATGAACAAATTATCATAATTCTATTTAATTATTTTTAACAGACACATAGACCAATGGAGTAGAATAGAGAACCCAGAACTGGGCCCGCAAATGTACGGCAAATTAATTTATGACAAAGCAGGAAAGAGTATCCAATGGAGAAAAGACTGCCTTTTTAGTAGGTGGTGCTGGGAGAGCAGGACAGCAACATGCAGAAGAATGAAACTAGACCACTTTCTTACACCATACACAAAAATTAACTCAAAATGGCTGAAGGACCTGAATGTGAGACAGGAAACCATCAAAACCCTCGAGGAGAAAGTAGGAAACAACCTCCTTGACCTCAACCACAGCAATTTCCTACTCGACATATCCCCAAAGGCAAGGGAAATGAAAGCAAAACTGAACTCTTGGGACATCATCAAGATAAAAAGCTTCTGCACTGCAAAGGAAACAATCAAGAAAACTAATAGGCAACCAACAGAATGGGAAAAGATAGTTGCAAATGACATATCAGATAAAGGGCTAGTATCCAAAATCTACAAGGAACTCACCAAACTCCACACCCAAAAACCAAATAACTCAGTGCAGAGATGGGCAGAAGACATAAACAGACACTTCTCCAAAGAGGACATCCAGATGGCCTACAGACACATGAAACGATGCTCACCGTCACTCATCATCAGGGAAACACAAATCAGTACCACACTGAGATACCACCTCACGCCAGTCAGAGTGGCTAAAATGAACAAAGCAAAAGACTATAGATGTTGGAGAGGGTGTGGAGAGATGGGCACCCTCCTACACTGTTGGTGGCAATGTAAACTGGTGCAGCCGCTCTGGAAAACAGTGTGGAGGTTCCTCAAAAAACTATCCATAGAACTGCCTTATGACCCAGCAATAGCATTGTTAGGGATTTACCCAAGGGATACAGAAGTACTGATGCATAGGAGCACATGTACCCCAATGTTCATAGCGGCACTTTCAACAATAGCCAAAACATGGAAAGAGCCTAAATGTCCATC
>NW_021877881.1:0-1543 GCF_006229205.1 Suricata suricatta
GTCCCTCCCTTGCATTGTGCCAAGAGGCTCTCTCCCTTGTCACCATTCAACCATGGGGCAGTCAGGGACAATCCCATTTCTTAAGATGGGCATTCCACCTTCAGGGCGTCCAAGTCTTAGTCTGGGAGAGCTGTCCCAGAAAAATGGAGCCCTGGAGGAAGGGGAGGAGTATCTGATAGTTCCAAACTAAGAGCAAGGAGGAAATAAAAAATTCATGAACCAAATCACTGGTTTATAACTTGCCTTATGATGTCAGCTTTGGTCAAAGTGAAGGAGAGGAAGGGAAAGGAGTGCTAATGGGGCAGCTTTACTGCTCTGAATGGGTAGGTGGGCGATTCTGGCCACAAGACTACCAGGGGTGACAGTCCTTGACTGATTGATTAGCCACAGTCTTCCATTAAGTTGAAAGGCTCCCTTTTGGACACTGGTCATGCACTTCATTTAAAAGAAAATCTTCTTGATAGAGAGGAGGAGACAGGCATGTGATTTATTGACTGCTCAGGAAGCAGAATATCTGTGCTTCAAACTCCCTGAGCATTTTTGCCTGCTGTCTGTTCCTGGTGCACCTCATAAAATAGGAGTCAGGAGTCAGGAAGCAGGAGGAGGCAGGGTAGGCAGATTCTGACATTTGATAGAATTTCTGAACCCTCCCATTCTCCACTCAATGATATTTTCACAACATGCAGAGATAATTAGGAGATGACTGAATGGGAAAAAAAAATAGAAGTATAAAACTTTGCTCTTTAAGAGTAGAAACACTACCAGTCTCATGTGCGAGGGTACACACAACCACTGCTTCTACAGAGAGCTTTTTGCCTAAACCCTTTCCAAAGGTAAAATAACATATATCTTCATGAGGCCTCTACTCTTGTAAAGTCCAGGAGGCCTGCAGGGTGTAACTCCCCCAAATCGCCACCTGCCGCGCTACAAATCTTCCTGGAGATCCCCTCATTTTCTTGTTCCTCTAATAATGGTATTGGAGGCTTTCTATAAGTGAATCCCAGCATGCCATGTTTACAATGGTCTCTAATGCTCCCTTTTATGACCACCAAGGCTGTAGTTAAAATGAATTACTTTTGGCCCCTTGAAATTGCCCTACATGTTCTTGTCTCCTCTAACTGGAGTGGTTGATCTCTCAGATCTCCACTTGTGCCAGTGAAGCTCTTTAAGACTCAGCTTAATTGCCTCCTCCCCACAAAGCCATTCCAGACCCTTCCCCTATGCTCTCATTGTGCTTCCTTGTCCCTCTTGAGAAGTGGCTGGCAGCCTCTGCTTTATGTTGTACCTACTAATGCACACACAGATCTTCTCTACTGGTAGCCACAGATTCCAGAAGCAGGGATCACACTGTTCAACCGTGTGTGTGTGTGTGTGTGTGTAATGTATACAGGCATGCATATGCACACACACATATGCATAAATAATAGGTGTTCAATAAGTTCTTATTTAAAAGATAAATGAATAAATATTTGTCTGAGCTTTCTAGGACATAACATTCTTTATCTTCACTAAACTTCAATGAATGCAATGGAAACCAGAGGTG
>NW_021877882.1:0-736 GCF_006229205.1 Suricata suricatta
CCCCCCACCAAATTCCACTCCTCGTTATCTCCCCCAGAATGTCAGGTGGCACTTGGTGGACTGGGTACTAGACTTAGCTGTGAACGTGTCTGTGTGCCCAGCCGATTGTCCTCCCCCCCTTCTGGTGCCTGGAATCTCTTGGCCCCATGGGGATGCTCCCTGGGATCCCGGGAGCAGGTGGCTGCAGTCCCTGCCGGTGGTTCTGGGCTGCCTTTGGGGTTCCCAACCTTGAGTCTGGAGCCCTGGGTCTGCTCCCTAGGGCTGTTCTCTCCGGTGGGAGGGGGCCCTCGGCTCACGCCCTCCTGCACAAGTTCTGGGGAACTGCCTTCTTGATCATCATATGGAATGTTCCGGTCCCACCAGCACTCAGGCTGCTCCCGGAGCTATAGACATTGGCAGAAGCTAGATTTCAAACATAGGTCTTGGACTTTGGGCGAAGGCGGAGCTGGGAGTAAGGACACTCAGGCATCCTCCCCACCGCTAGGTCTGTCTGGGGGCGTGGGGTCCCCGAGACCACCCCCAGTTTCGGTAGCTCCTGAGAACGGCTCATGGGCCTGGGCTTGGTATTTACTGCAGGGAAGGCCACCACACGAAGGGATGAGGTGTGGGGGGTGGAGTCCGGAGAAAGGCGGCCACAGGCTCCCGGGGTCTCCGGGTGCCGTCACGTCTGGCCACGACGCCACATGAAGTGTCCACAGGAAAGCTCACGGAGGCTCGGGGCCCCGGGTGTTATTGG
>NW_021877883.1:0-736 GCF_006229205.1 Suricata suricatta
GTTCCTGTGTAGTCCTGGTGATCTGGAGTTAGTGAACTTTCTCTGTTAAGGGCGAAGCAGGAAACAATTTTAGACCATACTCTGGGTACGTGGTCTCTCTTACAGCTACTCGGCCCTGCTATTGAGGTGAGAAAGCAGCTATAGACTGTACACAAACTGGTGAGTGTGGCTGTATTCCAACAAAATTTTATTTAAAAAAATTGTCTATGGGGCACCTGGATGGCTCAGTCAGTTAAGTGTCCGGCTTTGGCTCAGGTCATGATCTCACAGTTTGTGGGTTTGAGCCCCATGTCAGGCTCTGTGCTGACAGCTCAGAGCAGGGAGCCTGTTTCAGATTCCGTGTCTCATTCTATCTCTGTCCCTCTGCTGTTCAGACTCTGTCTCTCTCTATCTCTCAAAAATAAAAAGAAATTAAAAATAGGCTAAGGACTTGACCTAAAGCCCTCAGTATACCGACCCCTGATCTGGAGCATATCTGATATCTCCTCCAAAGCCATGATGGCCTGTGTTGTTCTCCCTTTGATGCTAAGAGAGTCTCTTAGAAGATGTGGTATATATTCACGATGGAGTACTACATGGCAATGAGAGGGAATGACATATGGCCCTTCGTAGGAAAGTGGATGGACCTTGAGGGTGTCATGCTGAGTGAAGTAAGCCAGGCAGAGAAGGACAGAAACCATATGTTTGCACTCATAGGTCTAGCAGGAAAACAAGAGAGACCTAATGGAGAACCAGG
>NW_021877884.1:0-736 GCF_006229205.1 Suricata suricatta
CCCTCGGGACTGCTCTGCAGGCTCCTGGCTGGCGCGGAGGCATCTTGCTCTGGCCCCGCGGCGGCTTCCGGGCGCACGTGCAGGAACCTGGCCCCGGCAGGGAGACCAGAGCGAGTGTCTCCAGGCTCCCCGGCCCTGCGCCATGTCGGCAGAGAGGCAGGGTGCCCGGGACGCCTCGTCGGGGTGGGGGCCTCGTGCCGAGGGCGCATCAGGAGTCCAGGCTGGGCCCCACGTAAGGCTCCCGTGGTCTGTGTGTTTGGGGGGCTGGGCTCCTCGCTCAGACCTTGCAGGCTGCGGGGTGCCGTGGCCCCATCGCCCGCCAACAGAGCCTCTGACACACCCGTGAGGAAGAGGCTCGAGGCCCTACTGGGAAACGCGAGGCTGCGGGCAGAGGAGGAGGAGCCACAACATGGGGGGGACCCACGAAGCTGGTGGAGATGGGGGGCGGCTGGCAGGGTCGGCAGGAGCCCAGGAGACCTGCGCCGGGTCACCCAGGGCGCGGCAGAACTCAAGGGTATGAACTTGCCGGTGAGTCAGGGTCCTGCCCTTCTGTGGGGGCTCCGCCTGCATTTACTGAAGTCTCCCCGGCCCCGGGGGTGGGAGCAGACAGGCAGTGTGCCCTGTGCGTTCTGGGGCACCGGGGCCGCCTGGGCACCAGACCCCTCGCGGCGAGGGAAGGAGGAGAGGCCCCTGAGAGCGGTGCCGGCCGAGCTAGTGCGGAGCGCGACGCGCCGTC
>NW_021877885.1:0-736 GCF_006229205.1 Suricata suricatta
TTGCACTTTGGAGGAAGAGTAAGGTTGGATTTCTATTTTTTCTAATGACATGGGTAAGTTTTGCAAGTTTCTAAAACATGGGAGCTTCATTTTGCCTATATGTAACCCCGATCTCAAGAATCATTAAGAGTATGTACACAGTACCTCCCCCACGAAGCCTCCTTTGTTCTCATGAAGGAATCTGGGTGGCGTTGCCCACAGCTGATCTCAAGTGACAAAAGGGCATAGCGTGTGAAGGCAGCAGACGCCAAAAAAAAATGGGTCTTAGTTTTGCTATTCAAAAAAATTTGCAGTTTTATGCATTTCTCTAAAAACAAACAGAAAAGGCATCATTTTATTTTAGTTTACAATAATCCTTGTGGGCACTGCTGTGTGCAAAGCCTCGTTCTCCATGCGAAGAGCCCAGAAGAAGACAAACAGAGAACTTACTCTCTAATGAGTGCAAACTCATTACACAAAGTAAACACACAAAGAGGGTCATTTTACATTGACAGTTTAATGAAGAAATGCTACCTGGAGGTAATGCTTTGTCCAGGGAGGCCAGGGACACAGGTGACACTTGAGGTTTATGTGGCAATGAACAAGAGTCATGGTAAATACTGGGATAGTTATGATGACACTCCTAGTCCATGGAACTGCTGGAGTTATTAGGAGGAAACGTCCAGGCTAAAAAGTGATAATAAAGATTATAATACACTGTTGCAATGAACTAATTTGACTCTTGCTCATGGTGGCC
>NW_021877886.1:0-736 GCF_006229205.1 Suricata suricatta
AGCTAATAACTTGTGACAATCATTACATGGGTTACTTGATCCTGCTGGGTCCCAGCTTGTGACCTTCTTTCTGATCAAAGTTACCCTCATGGGCAGGCTGTGGTTAAGCAGACTCTTTAATCTCTGTCTCTGTGAAGTTCTGTTATGCTGGTCCAAGAGATTGAATTGGCAGTCTGTAACTTCCTTCTGAAACAAAAAATTGCAATTCAAAAACAACTTTTTGCTTTGAGGTTTATTATTGATTCATGGGAAGTTGCAACAATACGGAGAGGTTTCTTGTATTCACCCTATGTCCCTAAAGGATTACATCTTACATGATTATAGTACCCTATGAAAACAAAAACATTTAACATTGGTACAAGGTGTGGATACATCTATGTCATTTTATTATTTAAAACTTTTCAAATTGTGGTAAAATGTACATAACATAAAATTTACCATGTTAACCATTTTTAGGTGTACAGTTAAGTCGTGTTAACTACATCCACATTGTTGTGCTACTAATCTCCAGGATGAGTTCATCTTGCAAACTGAAACCCTATACCCATTAGACCCCAACTCCTCATTCCCCCTTCTCTCCAGCCCCTGGCAACCATCCTTGTACTTTTTGTTTCTGTGAATTTCACAGGTGCCTCATATACATAGAGTACATTATTTGTCTTTTTGTGACTTTTAATTCATTTAGCATAATGTCCCCAAGTGTCTTCCATATTGTAGCATATATCAGAAATTATTT
>NW_021877887.1:0-736 GCF_006229205.1 Suricata suricatta
AAAACAACAGCAGCAGAATAGAAATAAATGCTTTTGGTGAATCAGACCAGACTGAAGAACATTTTATTTTAAGAATTCTGAAGTCCAAGAAAGTAAATGTAGCAAGATATTCAATTCAGTTTCAATAAAATAAAAGCAAGGGTAAGGGAATTTTTTACTTGCTTTATAGACCAAAAAAAAAAAAAAAACCTTTCCTGCTTTACTAAAGAAAAAATAAAAGGAAAAACTGACTATTGTTTTTCTGGCATCTGAGACAGGATGGAATCCTCCTATTCTATTGACTTGTGGTTCCAACAACCTTCTTCCGTGGCTTATTATAATAAAATCTAGGGTATATGGGTAACTTTAGTTTTATGTCCAATAACTGGATACTTCTCTGAGCAAATGGCCATTTTAATTTGAAAAAAAATAGCAAGAATTCAATTATGTTTAGTTCTTTTGTAATTTCTGAGGCCCACAAGCATATGTTTATGTTTCCTTCTATTGATTGAGGTACACTTCTACTTATCACTTTCTCAGAACACCTCATAAGCATCTGCAAATGTCTCAGAACCATATAGGCAGCTGCTTTTACTGCTAAATGTGATCATTTTGTCTGCATTGCTAAAAAGTGTCAAATTATAGCTAGTGTCCACTAAGCAATGCTATTTATATTTTATTCCACTGTATTAAATAAAAATATATTCATGTGAAGTGATTATGAATATGAGGTGAAAGAAGTTCTTCCTCCTTTCAG
>NW_021877888.1:0-736 GCF_006229205.1 Suricata suricatta
TCTATGGTAAGTGCATATTTAGTTTTGTAAAATCTGGAAGACTATTTTCCAGAGAGGCTGTGCCATTTTATATTCCCAACAGCAATGTATGAGAATTCCAGTTTCTCCACATTCTCACCAATATTTGTTTTTAATGTTTTTTTAAGTGGTCTAATAGGCATGCAGTGATATCTCATTGTGGTTCTAATTTGCATTTCCCTGCTGCACCAGAATTGAGGAAACCAGAGTGGCATCCAACCCATCTCATACCTCCACCTTGGTCTACTTTGATGCCAGGCATGGATGAAGGTTTGGCTTACCCCAGGTCCTGATGACAACAGGGTGAGTGGGAATACAGAGTAAAGGCCAGCCCCACTTGCTCCTCCTCATCCTACTTCATAGATGCCAGGTTAGGATGGAGGCTAGATCCTAGCTGGACCCCACTAACACTACTGTGGCAGGACTAGCAGATCATTGCCACCTGCATCCAGTAAGTAGGAGGTAGAATTGGCTTCCCACTCATCTCTACCAAAACCATGGAGTGTGTGCTGTGGGTGACGTGGGCAGAGTATTGAATGTTGTATTGATAATTTGCTCGAGTACAGTGGGTTTTGTCAAAAAGCTTTTCTGTTCTGGTAAGTTGTCTTTTTCCTGGTCCTTGACCAGGGTATAGGCTTTTCTTGGAGTTATTGCTATTTGTGCCTATTGATGGTTTAGGTTGCAGGCTTCACCAGTGCCCTGTCTGGGATATATGGGA
>NW_021877889.1:0-736 GCF_006229205.1 Suricata suricatta
GTACAAGTTTTCTTTGACAGAACCTTAGTTTGGAAATCAGGTTCTATTTTTGGAACCTATTCGCATATCCTAAAAATGCACAATGGACGCAAAAGTAAACGAAAATTCAAATATATGGTTTTACAAACATTATATGAATCAAACCTGGTACTACATATCAAAGGTATAAAAAGTCATGACAGTTTTTGTATTATAGAGTTTTTCTAAATGTACTGGATATGATAATGTTCCTACAATAAAAATATTCTTGTAGATTGACCTAAAGATATTTGTGAAAATCGGATGTTTGAGTTATCATGGCAAGGATTTTAGACCTTTCAAATTTAGGATAATCTGTTTGAAAGCCATTGCACAAATCCCCCTAGGTTCTTAACACTTAAAGGCAGGCTTCATGGTGACCTGTTCAATGATCTGTTGTCTTTTCTATTTCAAATACTTAGCTGAATCAGGGTTTACTAAGTCAATCTGAATATGTAAGTTGGTCATCGGTATGAGTTTTTGTTATTACTGAAAATGTCTTATTCAGTGCTTGCTAGAAATAATTTTTAAGTCTTAGCTCAGACAGAAATTAGATGGTAAGATTTTTTAAGTAATTATTTCAATGTCAGACTTATTCCCAAATAATTTGCTTTATTTTGACATCAATAGCCAGATTGCTCACACACAGAAAGCAATCAAAATTAATTTTAAGTGTATTCCTAAAAACAGAAAGAGCACATATGATTTCTATTATTTT
>NW_021877890.1:0-736 GCF_006229205.1 Suricata suricatta
AGCCTAAATGTCCATCACCTGATGAGTGGATCAAGAAGATGTGGTATATATATACAACGGAGTATTACATGGCAATGAGAAAGAATGAAATATGGCTATTTGTAGCAAAGTGGATGGACCTCAAAGGTGTCATGCTAAGCGAAATAAATCAGGCGGAGAAGGACATATACCATATGTTTACACTCATAGGTCTAACAGGAAAACAGGGGAAATCTAATGGAGGACCATGGGGAGGGGAAAAGGGAAAGAGAGTTGGGGAGGGATGTAAAACCTGAGAGACTACTGAATACTGAAAATGAACTGAGGGTTGAAGGAGGAGGAGAGAGGGAAAAGAGGTGGTGGTAATGGAGGAGGGCACTTGTGGGGAAGAGCACTGGGTGTTATATAGAAACCAATTTGACAATAAACTATTAAAAGAAACAGAGGAAATGCAATCAGGAATTACTGCTAACTTTTATTCCTAGAATAGCATATATTTTACTGTAAGATCATTTCAGTGTGTTTTTGTAGCCAAGTAGCATAGAAATTCAAGGAATAAAATGGGAATTTTAAAGAGTAATGATGAGGACTTTCTATGAATGATTAAAATAGTTCACATAAACAAATATTTACTGATTATGTAAAAGATTATAGTTACATGAATATTATTAAAACATGGTCCCTGAAGGTACCCTGAAAGGAGACTGAAGTTAATTCTGAGTAAACTGAACCATGCAAAGTTAAGCCTTATTTTCTA
>NW_021877891.1:0-736 GCF_006229205.1 Suricata suricatta
AAAAAAAAACAACAGAGCTTCACCCCAAATCAGTCCTATCGTCCCACTTAGTCTTGCTTATAACCAGTTACAGGCCACCTGGCCACTGGGCAAGGGTCAGAAATAGTCTTTGAAGGAAGGGGAAATCCAAAGAGATCAGGACGGTTCAGCTCTTATCACAAAGTATAACCCAACTCCTCAGCCAAAGCACGGGTTTTAGTGACAAGCCAGCTTGCAAATGGCCTGGGTTACCTAACAGTTGTTTTTCATACAGGGACTTTCCCGAGTACAGTTTGAAAGCTAAGGCCACTTGTAAATACAAAGCACAAGCTTCTGAAGACACAATGTTGTCTAGTAAAGAACATAATTATGTCCCCATTTTAAACCGAGATGAACTGTAACTTACAGAGTGCTCTATGTCAGGCAAGGCTGGCGAGGAGAGAACAGAGGGAGTGCTGTGGGGGGAAAGGCAGACCCTGACACAGCCCTCAAGGGAGCCATGGACTTGACATCCTATCGCAGAGTGAGGTTTGGGGTGAGACTCTACCTTACGTCCTCTCTAGTAACTAGATTTATATTTCTGATAACAGGGCATATTCGAGTCCGAAACAGTTAAACCCTGACGCTTCCCCGGCCCGATTTCAAGTTGATTCTCCACAACCGCTCTATTTTGATCGCCCCTTGCAGCCTTAGGCTCCAAGTGGCCCTTAACACTTCTAAGCAGAGGAAGCTACTGATTTAAAAGACCAAGGCCACA
>NW_021877892.1:0-1543 GCF_006229205.1 Suricata suricatta
ATCATGTTCCTCTCATTTCATAACTTAATAGAGGATGAACCCAGGAGAGAAAAAAATTATGGATTATTCATTTGCTTTTACTGGAATCTGCTAAGTTGGACTTGATTTGACTACTTGAGATGACCTAATGAAAAAATATATACCCGTGTATATATATCCATTTAGCTTATTATCTAGCAGGCTAATTAGAAATAGAAATGGAAATAAGAACCACAACGAAAGGGGAAAATTCTATTATTACTAATGTGGTTAATTGATTTGAACTTTACTTTCTCTTAGTGATCATCCAAGCAAATCACTTCTATACATAACTTTAATATAGTCCTCTGTTGAAAATTTAATACCAAAAATTAGAACGAACTGAAAAGCACATTTTAGAATACTTACTTTAGATCTTTTTCTATATCTGTGCACATAGACTCCATACTAATCAGATTGTTCATGTTGTTTTGCAATCTAAATTTTCATTTAAAATTGAAGTATATTATAAACTTCTTTACATGTTAATAAATGATGGCAGAGTATTCCATTGTATTGGTAAACCTTTATTTAGCTACCTCTATTGTTAAACTTTTTTTTGCTTATATTTTTTCTATTACAAACAATAATGCATACCTTATTACTCTGTATTTGTGTATATTCTTATTTATTTATACTAGATTCCTAGAAAGGAATTGCTTAAAGAGTATAGACTTTTTTAGACTTTAATAAATAGCAAAAGTATAACAAAAAAATTAATATTTGAGAACTGTGTTAATTAATAGAGCTAAGCTATTTACATTATCTCCTAGCCTTTTTGTTTAGAAAAAGATAAATATGAAGTGTAAAAGACTCAAGGAATTATTTTCATGTTACAAATGATCTTTTCTCATCTTTTCTAGCTACAAACCCAGATGTATCAGATGACTATATATTTGATTATTTTGGAAGACCATTTCCTCATCGAGGTTTAGGTGAGTGAAACAGGAGTAGAGACAGTAATGAGTGTTCACATATTATCTACATGTGAGCTTTTTAACCATATGTATCTGATCAAAATCTACTTGTAAGAAACTGTATTATCTTCAAAAATGGATAACCAAGGAGCAATTCGCCCTCCCAGAAATGGTGAACCTCAACTTTTTAGTTTTCTCTTAGGCCCAAGAAATTTGTAAGGGAAGCCAGTAGAAATTCATTATATGTCAGTTTGCTTCTTTGTAATTTTATCTACTCAAAAAACAAAAGAATATTCATCTCATTGTCTAATCTCTTCATTCTCATCACACTGAATCCTAAAGAAGAGAGAAACCTTGGGAGTCCCCTGGTCTTACTATTCGTTACAGTCCCCAGCCTCATCCGGTCTTGGATTGACAACACTGGGTGACACATAGTGTACCCGCTTGTACACTTCACTCCACTGCTTTTTCCTGCGAGGCTAAAAACACGTGTTCCTGTAAATATCATCCACTCCTTTAATTACACAAAACAAAGAGTGAACCTTAAAGGTAAATATTTCTGACTGACTCATTTTCCCTGATTCTCCTTGAAAAATGGAATGCCACTT
>NW_021877893.1:0-736 GCF_006229205.1 Suricata suricatta
TCTCGTTCTGGGACCACCATGCCCGCGGCCGAACTGGCTAGCACTGCCGTGTCCCTGTGTGAGGCAGACCCAGCCCTGACCTTGGGCATCATCACGGTGTTCTGAGGACCAGATGGGCACCATCACGGTGCAGCATAGGGACCTGTGGAATCAAGCACCCAAGCACCTTAATAGCAAGGTGGCTGCGTACTGGACCCCCTCAGGGAGAGGGACGGTGGGGCTCTGGCAGATAGAGCAGGAGGTTCAGAGTCAAGAGGCCCTGGGTCTGGGGCCAGCTCTGCCATTCACTGTTTGACCTCGACTGCAATTTAGAACTGCTCTAAGGTCCATTTTGTCACTGTTAAGTGGGGTACAGGGACGTGGGCCCCTTCCACCTTCAGGACAGTCATCAGCTGGAGAAGTCATGTGAATCGGCTTTCTAAAAACCATGGTGCTATAAAAATGAAAGTTATATATGGGGGGCAGGCTCCGGGCTGGCACGGGAGGGGGGCTGCTGGCCTGGATGGTCTTTTCCAGGGCGGGAGCCCCCAGGCCAGAACTCCTGAGTGGAGGAGTCCTCTGCTGGCATTGCTGGGACTCTGTCGCCACCTAGTGGGTGCTGGCTGCAGGCACTTCTGATGATTTGGAAGGTCTGGAAAGGCACTGGGAAGGGGTGTCCTCTTCTAAGCGGCTTTGGTTCTTTGGGTCCCCTGCATACCAGGTTGGGCTGGATTAAGGAAGAATGTGGTCCAGACTC
>NW_021877894.1:0-736 GCF_006229205.1 Suricata suricatta
TAGGGGGTTGGGGAGACTAGGAAACTATAGGCCTGTGCCACTGGGGACTAAGGAGTAACCACAGTTCTCCATTAACTGTGGCTTTTTAGGGTGAGGCAAGTATAACTGAACCTGAGACCTACGGAGCCACTTTGGGAAGCCATCGTTAGCATGGAAACACTGGCCGTGGAGAAGACTACTGAACTAGAGGGAACCTGGCTGTTCTTAAGGCACATCATTCTTACAGAAGTTTGACCAGCAACGAAATAAAAAACTTAAAATTATTATACAAAACAGAGGAAGTAACGTGACCACATCTCTTTGGACTGAGACAGAGGTCTGGCTTCTAGCCTCTTGGGAGTAGCATTTTTGGTGGAAATATCAGTGAGGTGCTTTCTTTTGGCCTCCAGGGAGTTGAGTCTGGAATGCCTGGAAAGCTTATTAATATCCAGAGCAGCTGGCAAAGGTATTGCATCTAATAAAATCTGGACATAGGAGTCAGTTTTAATTTTATCCCCATTGGAAGTAGGGACACATTGTTTCCATAATCTTCCAAAGTCATGAGTTACCCCAAAGGCATACTGACTATTGGTATAAATGTTTGAAGTTTTACCCTTGGCTAAGGGTACACAAAATACACAAAAATAAACTCAAATGGATAAAAGACCTAAATTTGAGACCGGAAATCATCAAAACCCTAGAGGAGAAAACAGGCAACAACCTCTTTGACCTCAGCTGCAGGATTTCGTTGTGTGAC
>NW_021877895.1:0-736 GCF_006229205.1 Suricata suricatta
GGGCCCTGTCTGGCGGCTGCCGCTGTTGTGCCAGGGATGGCCAGAGTGCAGGGAACCAAGGAGGTCCTGCCTGAGTCCTTCCAGTCAGAGAGGGGTGGGAGACCAGATTCCAAGAGAGGAGGGGAGCCTGAGGGTTCGGGGAGGAGGGAGGGAAGCCAGGAAAGGCCTGAGTGGCTCCAAGGACACTGTGTGCTGAGTCGTGCCCCGGGACCACCCGCAGTCAGAAAGCAGAGGCAGCACAGCGCTTGCGTGACTAGAGCGGGTCAGGAGACGTGATCCAGGTTCTGGGGAGCTGCGTGGCGCAGGGATGTGGGGGCCCCACAGCAAATGACGAGACCCTGGGGGAGGAGGAGAGTGAGGCAGGAGCCCCTGTGCCCTCACTGTGCATGGACATCAGTCAGGAGGGACTCTGAACTCTGGCCAGGCCCCGCCTGCACTGAGCAGGGAGATTTGGAGGCAGGAAAGGACATGGTCCCTGAACACAGATACTCCCTGGAGTCACTGAGGGCATCGGATGCGGTCCAATGAGGCAGGGCTCCAGCACATATTTAATGGAGCAGACATAAGAGGAGGGCCCTGGATGGGGACAGGAGCAGAGCCTGCAGGGATTCTCCACCCCACCCCAGAGGAGTCACCCCCTTCTCCCCTTCCCATGTGCGCCCGCAGAAGAAGCTCCAGGACCAGAGGCAGGACATCGTGGCTGAGTTTGAGCAGAGCCACCAGTTCCTGAGGGAGC
>NW_021877896.1:0-736 GCF_006229205.1 Suricata suricatta
CAGGGCTGTGGGTCATTAGTGACCAGAAGTGACCAGCTTTCCTCCCTTTTGATTTTTTTTTTTTTTTTACTGTTTATTTTTGAGGGAGAGACAGTGTGAGCAGGGGAGGGGCAGGGAGAGAGGGAGGCACAGAATCTGAAGAAGGCTCCAGGCTCTGAGCCCAGTGCCGGCTGGAACCCATGAACCGAGAGATCATGACCTGAGCTGAAGTCTGGTGCTTAACCGACTAAGCCACCCAGGTGCCCCAGCTTTTCTCCCTTTTGGTTGCTACGCCCCTGTCAGTTTTGCCTGATGGGGACTGAAATCACTTTCCAAGGTCAAGGGGAGCATTTCACGGCACTGTCCCTTCTGGTGGGTGCAGGCTGCTCATGAAGAAGGTGGCTTCTTGGTCTGGGGCTTCAGCTTCCCGCCGTTTGTCCCAGTGACCAGGGTCAACCCAGCCTTCCTGCCCTCCGCAAAAAAGAGCTGGAGAAGGGACCCAGCCGATGGCACGTGAGAGGTGGGGGCTGAGTCCCCCATATCCTCCCAAGTGATTCCAGAGGCCGTGCTTTGACCTCGCATCTGGAAGGAAGTCCTCTCCCTGACTCTCTCCTGCCTCCCAGGTGCCCATTTTTGCTGTCTCATGACCTTCCTCGGCAGCATTGAAGGTCAGCCACCCGCTTCCCTTGGCCAGAGGAGGACTCAGAATAGAAAGGACCCCAGAAATCATTCAGTCCAGACACCTCATTTCCCAGCA
>NW_021877897.1:0-736 GCF_006229205.1 Suricata suricatta
GAATCCGGTATGGCTTTGAGGCCTGGCCCCACAGCTCCCCCGCCGTGTGACTTGGGGGAAGTCCGTTCTTGCCGAGCCTCAGTTTTCTCACCTGGACCTTGGTGGGAGTTGGGGGGGGGGGGCTTGTTGTAGACCAGAAGTTTCCAGACTGTCGACTGCACCTGTCTGTGGGCCATGAGCTCAACCAAGGGAGTCAGTCATGACAGGCATTTATTTATGTTATGCAGGCCCCAGGGTGACATTTCCCCTAAGCGCACACCCCCTTTCCTTTCTGGGAACCATCTGAGGGCGGGAACCCCACTTGCTTCTCCGTCCCCACCCAGCACCCTGCACGCCGCCGGCGGAAGCCATGTGCTTAGCGGTTCTCAGATGACTCGAATTCTCTGTTCCTTCTCACAGCCTGTGGACTGCAGCTCAGTCGGAATGAGGGTCCGGCAGCCCTGACCTCGTGCCCGGCTCTGCCGTCACTCAAGTGTGGCCGTGGTGGCTCTGTTCCTTGTCTCCAAGCCCCCCGTCGGTGAGGTGTCTGTCCCTGGGAAAGAACTCTTCCTACTTTATAAGACAGTCTTGTGCATTTCAATTAAGGTAAGTGTACAAAGCTCTTGACTTCGTGGGAGGCACGCAGTGAGCCCAGCGGCAGCCCGCTAAAATGACTGAGTTCCCATATCACGTGTCTCACGATAGGCCCTTTGGGGTCAGGCCCCCCCTTCCCTTCCTACAGCCAGATAATCAGCTG
>NW_021877898.1:0-736 GCF_006229205.1 Suricata suricatta
CCATTCTAAGGAAGCTATCTATATGCACAGAAGGTAAATATATATTCTAATTTTAGCTTTAGGAAACAAACATTGTGAATACATTTAAAACTCCGCTCTCCTAAATGACAGATGCGCATTACCATTACTGAGACACAGCAATGAAGACAGCACAATCCTGGTAAAAATAGCAGTGGGTTACTGAAGATCAGACATCTGAAGCACATGGTGAGAAAAAACAATGCACTTGGACCAATTTTTCATGAGAGAAATTTTTTGAAATCTTGAAACAGTATTGTTTTTCCTAAAAGTATAGAAAACATTTTGTTTGTTTCAGTATACAGGGATTGCTGTCCCTGTTGCCAGGAGTAGTACTAAGTCACAAGAAACTATGTAGTGGACAGATCTGGTTTTCTGTTTTTAAAGAGGCTTACTTTCTACCATGCTCATTCTAAAAAATAAGAACTCAAAGGTTATTTGGGCTAGGAAAAAGAAAGTTTAAGAAAAATCAAAACATTCCTTGCTTTCAAAACTTCTAACTTAGGGGCGCCTGGGTGTCTCAGTCGGTTAAGCCTCCGGCTTCAGCCCAGGTCAGATCTCACGTTCGTGGGTTCGAGCCCCACATCGGGCTCTGTGCTGACAGCTAGCTCAGAGCCTGGAGCCTGCTTCCGGTTCTGTGTCTCCTTCTCTCTCTGACCCTCCCCCTCTCTGCTCTGTCTCTCTCTGTATCAAAAATAAATAAAACATTTAAAAAAAT
>NW_021877899.1:0-736 GCF_006229205.1 Suricata suricatta
CCAGGGCCAGATGGCTTCCCAGGGGAATTCTACCAGACATTTAAAACAGAGCTCATACCATTCTTCTCAAACTATTCCAAAAAATATAAATAGAAGGAAAACTTCCAAACTCATTCTATGAAGCCAGCATCACCTTGATACCCAAACCAGACAGAGACCCAGCCAAAAAACATGAAGACTTTTGAGGGCAGCATCCTAATTATTGTGTGCCACAGAAAGACCGCTGCAGCAACAGTGTGGAGTGTGGCTTGGAGTAGCTCTGTTGTAGAGGCAGGGAACCCAGTTAGGATGTGACCGCAATAGCCCAGGAGAAGGATGTGGGTGAAGGTCTGAACCAAGGCAATAATGCATGGGATGGAAAGGAGAGAAGACTAGCACAATGAATGGAAAGAAAAGAATAATCTTCTGGCTGTGGTAACAGATTGGATTTCAGGACAGAGGGAGAAGGGAGAAGGTGGGATTGTGACTCATTTCTAGGTTTATGTTTGGATGATGGGACCGATGGAGGGCTGGCACTGGTGGGCACAGAAGGTGCCGATGCTTGGTGATGCATTCTCCACCTTGGCTGTGGTTTATTTGGGCCGCATAGGGGATATGAAGGTGAATGGTAGATGGCGGAGTCCCAAGCTCAGGAGAGAGGGAAGGGGATAGAGAATTAAGGGTTGTCAGCACCCAGCTCATCACCGACACCACTGGCTGGATGAGATGCCAGGGATATGGGGAGATGCAGGGAAAG
>NW_021877900.1:0-736 GCF_006229205.1 Suricata suricatta
TATAATTACATTTAATGGATGGAACCGCTTGTTAATGAAATGCAAAGATCATTTGATACTAAAATATCCAAGGCCTAGTGCATGCAGTATTTTAAATTTTGTTGAGCCCTTCCTCCCTCCCTCTCTGCATCCCTTCCTTCCTTCTTTTCTCTCTCCCTTCCTATTTCTTCTTTCCCTCTTATGGCCTTATCCTCTCATTT
The DNA here is from genome assembly GCF_006229205.1 of Suricata suricatta. NCBI lineage: Eukaryota > Metazoa > Chordata > Mammalia > Carnivora > Herpestidae > Suricata > Suricata suricatta. The sequence goes on from NW_021877900.1 coordinate 201, forward strand.
TTCTCTTTCCCTCGCACCATCCCTCCCTTCCTTCCATCCATCTCTCCTTGCTGCCTTCCTTTGTTTCTTTCAGTAGGTTCCTGACATATAAGCAGAAATAGTATAATGGAATGCAAACTTTTTTTTAAACTAGAAGAAAACAGTTTCTTGCAATTTTTAATATCTTTTGCCTTGTGAAAAGTAAATATTGGAAGAAATTTATTAAAGTTTTTAATGCCTTAAAAATAATGTCCAAAACATATTCTCTACTCTCTTAGAGTTTAAAATCTAAAACGGATAATGTAGATATAAACACATAACTAGAGGATGCATGGAGAAAGTAGTAATACATTTTTATTTTTTTTTCTTGGTTTTATTTTATTAATTTTTTATTCTTTTATTATTTATTTATTTTTTAAATAGTTTGTGGTCGAAAAGTTTCCATATAACACCCAGTGCTCTTCCCCACAAGTGCCCTCCTCCATTACCGCCACCTCTTTTCTTCCTCCCTCTCCCCCTTCAACCCTAGGTTCGTTTTCAGTATTCAGTAGTCTCTC
>NW_021877901.1:0-736 GCF_006229205.1 Suricata suricatta
CTTGAAGCAGATGGTAAATCTACACCGTAGGCAGTTATAGTGACTTGAAAGCTGTTCTTGAATGGTACTGATTATAATGCATAATAAATTACAGATTGCTTGTGAGATGGATTTGCTTATTCTCTGCCCTGAAAAATTCCGAGAGGCCTGACTTTTAGGATATAATATGTCTTATGTCTTTTTAAGTGTATTTTTCTTTGATGGGAGTATAGTTTTTGAGGAAAGTGTTTTATTTAGATAAACTTAAATGAACTCTGATTGCCATGTTTAATGCTGCTCTTCATTTTTGTATCCCAAACATTTAAAATAGGATTCTTATAAATGGAATTAATAGGTAAAATTTATTAGTTCCTTCAACCAGTATTTACTGAGTGCCGATTTTCACCAAAAACTGTGCTAAGCACTGGGAGGGAATACAATTAAGAACACAGACATTTCCAATTTTCATGGACTGTAACATAAATAAATAAATAAAATTAATATATAATTATAAACTGATATTATTGTCTAGGGGAGAGAAATATAATTCTGTGTTGGGGGAGAGAAGCTTAGCTTTTTTAAATCTTGGTAGACTACTTTATCAGATTCTCAGTTTCCTTTGATTGCAGGTTGTAGGCAGAGTAGGTCTCTCTCAGCAGAGCTGAAGTCCTTTCCTCCTTTGCTTGATGTCTTGCTACCTGTAGCTCGAGCTTATAAGAATTTCATGCAGCCAACAGCTACGAGTATTCGGATTTTT
>NW_021877902.1:0-736 GCF_006229205.1 Suricata suricatta
ACTCTCAGTGAGTAATGGCTGTAATCCCTCTCTGTGAGTGCAGGCAGAACCTGTGACTTCTAGCCAGTAGAATACGGCAAAGGTGAAAGGGTGTCACTCTTATGATTATCTTAGATTATATGGCTACATAACTCTATCTTAGCAGACAGAGGGAGAGTGGACCCTAATGACTCGAAGAGGTAAGTACTATGAGGTAAGAGGCCTGGTGACAGGGCTACAATGTAGCTAGGATCCGTGGGGGCCTCGGGAGCTGAGAGTGACCCTAGGCTGATAGAAAACAAGAAAAAATTGAGTATGGGCAACAACATGTGACCTTGCAGACACCCAATGGCCTTCAGAAAGGAACACAGCTTTGCTGACAACTAGAGTGCAATCTTGTGAGATCCTGAGCAGAGAACCCAGGTAAAAATATGTCTACACATCAGATTTACAGAAATTGTGATAATAAACGTACAAGTTGCTAAATTTGCAGTCATCTGTTATACAGCAATAGAAAACTATTGCAAGCACTAATATAAAAAACTTACACAAACTATTTTTATATAGGAGAAGTAGTAATTCATACATAAAAGTCATGTTAACATTCGATTTTCACAAAGTATATGAAAGATCCATTGGGTTTTTTTCTACCCAACAGCAAGGCCTTTGATGGTAGGGTTAGGGTTAGGGTGACCTTCCTATCTCAGCACAGAAAGAGTTACAATAACAGGAGCTGTTCTTGAGGTTCTATGGTCAT
>NW_021877903.1:0-1543 GCF_006229205.1 Suricata suricatta
GACCTCAGCCATAGCAACTTCCATCAATATATATATCCTGGGACATGGGAAAAAACCAAAAATAAGCTATTGGGACTAAATCAAATTAAAAAGCTTCTGCATAGTAAAGGAAACAATCAACAAAACTAAAAGCAACCTTGGAATTTGAGAGGATATTTGCAAATGACCTATCTTGGAAAATGTATAGAAAATATACAGAACTTATAAAAACTCAATACCCCCCAAATTCAAATAATCCAATTTAAAAATGGGCAGAAGTAATGAGGAGACAGTTTTCTAAAGAGGACATCCAGAGAGCTAACAGACACACGAAAAGATGGTCAATATTACTGATTATCGGGGAAATACAAATCAAAACCACAATGAGATATCACATCACACTTTCAGAATGGCAGGAATCAACAACACAATAAACAACAGGTATTCATGAGTATATGGAGAGGAACAAGTGTCTTCCACTGGTGGTAGAAATGCTAAGTGTTGTAGCTACTCTGGAAAACAGTATAGATATCCCTAAAAAAAATTAAAGATAGAACTACCTTATGGTCCAGTAATTACACTACTAGGTATTTATCCAAGAAAACAAAAATAATAATTAAAAGGGATATATGTACCTCCAATGTTTATAGCAACATTTTTACAATTCCAAGTTATGGAAGTCAGCAAAAATGTCCATCAACTGGTGAATAGATAAAGAATGTGTGATGTGTGTTGGAATATCACTCAGCCATAAAAAGGGACAAAATCTTGCCATTTGTAGTGACATGGATGGAGATAGAGAGTATTATGCATGTGAAGTATGTCTGTCAGAGAAAGACAAATACCATATGATTTTACTCATATGTAGGAATTTAAGACACTAAATAAAAGAGCAAAGAAAAAAAGAGACAGGAGCAAACCAAGAAAGGAACTCCTAAGTATAGAGAAGAAACTATTGGTTACCAGAAAGGAGGTAATCATGGGAGGGGTTAAATAGGTTTTGAGGATTAAGAAGTGCACTTGTGAGGAGCACTGGCGGCTGTATAGAAATGCTTCATCACTTTATTGTACACCTGAAACTAATATTACACTGTGTGTTAACGAACTGCATTTTAAATAAAAACTTTAAAAAAGGTTTAAAAAGCTTAAAATAAATTAAAATCAGTCAATAGAAATAACGGTTGGGGATGGCAGAGCTCTGTAAACTTTGTTCACCCTGTCTATCGAACTGAGAAGGACATTACTCTCATCTGCAAAAGAAACATAAGAAAAAATACAGACTCCAGAAAGAAGACAACCTCAGAGGTGCCTGAGCGAGTGAGTGAGAACTGGGGATATTGGAAAACGGAGCAGCCCAAGAGGGGCAGGGGAGGTGGGAGCCCGAGCCAAACACAGGGAAAGCGTGAGGAGCCCCTGAGAGATGAAGGGAAGAGAAAGAGAAACTGAACCCACTCATAGAACTGTCTCTAGAGAAGAGAAAAACAACGTTTAACCAGTACACGAGAAAAAACTGCCACTCCATATATAACTGCAGGGCACCACGAATCCCGAATCCTGGGTGCCA
>NW_021877904.1:0-736 GCF_006229205.1 Suricata suricatta
ACTAACTTGCTTTATAACATGTCTCTCTATCTCTCCATCCTTCTATCCACCCGTGACTGCATCTTAATATTTTATGCATCTCAAAGTAAGTTACAGTCACTATACATGGTCTTCCAGTATTTCAGCACATTGCTAACTGGAGTTCAGTATTCACTGATAGTTATTTTTCTTGATTTCTTTTGCGGGTAAAGTTTACCTACATAAAAATGCCCAGATAATTTTTGATGGGTTTTAATAAATGCACATGCCTGGGTAACCCAAATCCCCTTCAAGACGCAGACTAATACCACCACCCCATCCCCAACAAGAAGTGGGGTTTCTGGGTCCTAGGATAGGGTTATAATTAACTTTGTAAGAAACTGCCACCCTCAGTGACAGAAAAGCTTAAATAAATGGTGGTAATTCATACCACAGAATGCCGCACAGCAATGAGAGACAACAAACCATCCAGAACAACATATGAATATGTCCAGAAACCTAATTTGAACAGAAGAAGCCAGAATAGATTTTGTATGCTTTGAAACTTTGTCAAATTTTAAAACATGCAAAACTGACCAGTGATGTTAAGAAGGCGGGACTGTGTTGCCTTTGGGAGATTGCAGAGTCTGGGAGGGGGAGTGAGGATTTCTGGGGCACCAGTAATACTTGTTTCCCAATAGGTTGCTGGGTGCCAGGGTGTGCTTACTTGGGAAAACTCATCACACTTCACAGTTATGATTCATGTGCTTTTCTGTAC
>NW_021877905.1:0-736 GCF_006229205.1 Suricata suricatta
CCCGACGCAGGGCTCGAACCCACAAACCGTGAGATCATGACCTGAGCCAAGGTCAGAGGCTTAACCGACTGAGCCACCCAGGCGCCCCTTTCTTTTTCTCTTTCAACAAAAAAAGCTGAACTAGAGGGCGAGCCCACAGCTCTCAGGTTCCTGGGAGTGCAGGCCTATCCCTGAGAGTGAGCGACCCCCTAAAGCTTGCCGCTGGGCGCCTCCCTGTCCCCACCCTCGTCCTAGCCCTGAACCTTCTGCAGGCAGCAGCATTCACCGGATTTAATGTCATTCACCTGCGCCCCTGCCGGTGTTGTGCTTTTTTCTGCCGCTTCCCAGTTCTGGAGACGGCCTTGGCTTTCCTTTTGTGGCAGGGCGTAAAGGTCACTTTCAAAAGAAATTCATTTAAGAGTTAAAAGAAAATGAAAAGCCAGCTGATTGCAGGAACAATCTGTGATCCACGGAGAGAGGAATGGATGACGGTTCTGAGCTGCCAATCAACTCCCTGGTGTCTGGTGTAGGAGGTGGGGAAGCGGGGGACTCACCAGCCCGGGGCGCATGTGGAGGTGGGAAGCTGCCTAGGCCGAAAGTGTCCTCTGTGGTGCTCGTGGGGGCCAGGAAGAGGGGGCCCCTGTGGAGAGACGGCATCACTTTCTTCTGAGTGGTCCGAAGAGGGACTTTTCTGAGAACATTTCAGGTCGGCCCCCCAGGTCTGGGGGCAAGGGTGTCACAGGGGATTTCCCTGGCC
>NW_021877906.1:0-736 GCF_006229205.1 Suricata suricatta
GGGCTGGGAACCTCCTCAGGGCTGCCCCTCGCCTTATCCCAGCTATCACTAATCCTGTCCACTCTCGCTGGTCTCGGACCCTGCTCCAAGTTTTCTTGCTGATAGGCCAGGATCTCCCAGGGACCACGTGAGAAGCCTGGGGCCTCTTTCTGCTCCCTTTCTGCTCCCAGGTCAGTTCAGGCTCATATTGAGCCTCCTTTGATCTAGGGCCCTGTCTAGTGGCTCAGCCCTACTACTTTGCCCTGCCCCTGCCAAGGTGCCCTCTGCCAAGAGTCCTATGCCCTGTGGGCTGATTGCTGCTTCTCCCTGACTGCTTGCTGTTGCGTCGTTCTTAAGTTACACTCAAGTCAAACATTAAGAAGTTAGTCAAGGGAGGAATTGTTGGAAAGCAGAGAGGGACAGAGGTGAGCTCAGAAAGGGAGGGAGCATGAAGGGAAGGTAAGGAGTCTTGACTGGACTCCTCAAAGCCTCTTGCCCTCTCTAATCCATGCTACCCATTGTAGGTAGACTATTCAGTCTCTGGGTATGGTTGGACAGGGCGTACACTGCACAACTCCAGTGTGAATTGTTCACATATCTGCGGCGTCATTACCATCGACCACAGCATAAATGATGCCCCTTGAAATTGTGCAGCTCATAACTTGTATGGCCATATAGTTACTTCATTTAAGAGAAGGTCTAAAATCTTAAATCATGACTTTGTAAGGCATGATGTGAACCTGGCCCACTTTTCCAG
>NW_021877907.1:0-736 GCF_006229205.1 Suricata suricatta
AGAGGGGAGGGGGAAAAGAGGTGGTGGTAATGGAGGAGGGCACTTGTGGGGAAGAGCACTGGGTGTTATATGGAAAACAATTTGACAATAAACTATTTAAAAATAAATAAATAAATAAATAAATAAATAAATAAATAAATAAATAAAATATTTTAAAAAGTCAGATGCTTAACCAAATGAGCCATACAGGCACCCCTGTTTTAATTTATAAATTTTTTCACCTATTCATCTTTATCATAAAAATTTTTTCTTTTAAAAAAATTTATTTACTAAATTCAAGTTAGCCAACAGTGTAGCATTGGTTTTAGGAGTAGAACCCAGTGCTTCCTTATCTGTATGTAACACCAAGTGCTCATCCCAACAAAGTGCCCTCCTTAATACTCATCACCCATCTAACCCATCCACCCAACCACCTCCCCTCCAGAAACCCTCACTTTGTTCTTTGTATTTAAGAACCTCTTGTAATTTGCCTCCCTCTCTGTTTTTATCTTATTTTTTCTTCCCTTCCCCTATATCCATCTGTTGTATTTCTTAAAGTTCACATAGAAGTGAAATCATACAGTATCTGTCTTTCTCTGATGGACTTATGTCACTTAGCATAATACACTGTAGTTCTATCCAGATTATTGCAAACGTCAAGAGTCCATTCTTTTTGATTGCTGAATAATATTGATTATATATATATTCCACATCTTCTGTATCCATTCATCAGTCGATGGATATTTGGGCTCTTTCC
>NW_021877908.1:0-736 GCF_006229205.1 Suricata suricatta
AAATAATTTCTGATATATGCTACAATATGGAAGACACTTGGGGACATTATGCTAAATGAATTAAAAGTCACAAAAAGACAAATAATGTACTCTATGTATATGAGGCACCTGTGAAATTCACAGAAACAAAAAGTACAAGGATGGTTGCCAGGAGCTGGAGAGAAGGGGGAATGAGGAGTTGGGGTCTAATGGGTATAGGGTTTCAGTTTGCAAGATGAACTCATCCTGGAGATTAGTAGCACAACAATGTGGATGTAGTTAACACGACTTAACTGTACACCTAAAAATGGTTAACATGGTAAATTTTATGTTATGTACATTTTACCACAATTTGAAAAGTTTTAAATAATAAAATGACATAGATGTATCCACACCTTGTACCAATGTTAAATGTTTTTGTTTTCATAGGGTACTATAATCATGTAAGATGTAATCCTTTAGGGACATAGGGTGAATACAAGAAACCTCTCTGTATTGTTGCAACTTCCCATGAATCAATAATAAACCTCAAAGCAAAAAGTTGTTTTTGAATTGCACTTTTTTGTTTCAGAAGGAAGTTACAGACTGCCAATTCAATCTCTTGGACCAGCATAACAGAACTTCACAGAGACAGAGATTAAAGAGTCTGCTTAACCACAGCCTGCCCATGAGGGTAACTTTGATCAGAAAGAAGGTCACAAGCTGGGACCCAGCAGGATCAAGTAACCCATGTAATGATTGTCACAAGTTATTAGCT
>NW_021877909.1:0-736 GCF_006229205.1 Suricata suricatta
TGGAGCGGGGCAGCACCAGGGGCGAGCAATTCGAACTTCGTTTTGGGAATGGGACCACAGGACCACGGAACGGGACCATGTGCACCTCGCCCCCTGCACGGACTGCGCGAATCCCGGGTACCCACAGGAAAAAATAGGGCCCACACCTACGTGACCTCCGACAAGGAGTCCGGGGCGGGTGGAGGCCTGGGCGCGTGCTTAAACTACAGGAGCTCCCAGTTCATTTCCAGCAGCGCACAGCACCTTGAGCAACAGCTATGGGAAATCAAGAGAGACTCAGTTTTTTAATTTTATTTTCTTTTATTTTTTTGTTTGTTTGTTTGTTTGTTTTTTCCTTTGCCCCATTGCAATTGTGATCCTGGCTGGGGGTGGGGACTCCGCAATTGAGTCTGTGAAGGTGCACACTTCACTTCCTGCTGCTCATTTTGCCTCAGGCAGGGGCGGAGCCTCTGATAACAGCCTCCAAGACCTACCACATCAAACCACGCCTATCCACCAGGGGGAGCTACTGCTTTTTTTCTAATAATATAAAAAAATTTTTTTTCTTTCTTCACTTGTTTTGTACTTATTTCTTTGTCATTATTACCTTTATTCCTTTTTCTTTACTCAATTCTTTTACATTTTACTCCTTATTTTCTTTTTTCCTTTCTCCCTTACTTTTTCACCTTCTTGCAACCCAGATATATTCTCCTGTATCTCATCCTTACCTCTCCCCTAAACTGGGCATACACTTTTA
>NW_021877910.1:0-736 GCF_006229205.1 Suricata suricatta
CTTCCCACCCCTCCCCATTTCCCCTACCCCCGCATCATCATCTCTGTAACTAAGCACAGAAAATAACTAGTCTTTTACTCGTGTTACTGCTCTCAGTGCCATCTCCAAGTAAGTGAGGGAGCTTTGTGAACTGATTTGTAGGGAAGATTTTGCCCCTGCCAACATGCTCTGCAAATGCTGGCCAGCCTCTTGAGGTTGATGCTATGTCTGCGTCTTTTCTCTCTACCCGGACCAAACTGTGTTTGGATTCTCTCTGCAGGCTTTATTCTCTTTGGGAGATGAGGATCTCTATGTCCAGCCACCTTTGTGCAGTTATTTTAAGCAGCTTTGGTGGGAGCAATGCCTTTCTGGTTAGAGTTCTGGTTGAAAGTGGACTTCCCCACCACTGCCAGGACACTTCCCGTGGCTCAGAATCACACAGCTCAGAGGCATTGTCCTGTCTACTCATTATGGGCTCTGCGACCTATGGAAGCCAGAGTGAGTAAGGGCTGAGAAGAGGGTGGGTGCTGCTGTCTGTAACTGAGGGTGAAAGGGGCTTGGTGACGGAGGAAGGAGTGCACAGTGAAGATGCCTTATAATCCATCATCAGTTTATTTGATCATCACAGTACATACAATTTGGGGATCAGTGAATAAATTCTGTGCACTAGGAAAACATACCAAAGACGTACTGAGGAAATAATATTTTTGTTTCTAGATGTGAGATAAAATAGGAGGAGGCAGGGGTGCCTGGGTGG
>NW_021877911.1:0-736 GCF_006229205.1 Suricata suricatta
AAACAAAGGCAAAGTAGAAATGAATGTGAACATATTTCAAGTGTTTTTCAGCTCCTGAATGTTTTATTTTATTCTCCCATATAGAAAACAGCAACACAAAGTACACTGCTACCATTACATGTAATATTTCTAAATTTTGTCTTTCTTAGCCACATAGGTAACAGAACAGTTACCTCTACGACTAGATGCCCCACCACATTCTGTTTATGATGTACACAGACATACTGCCCTAACATGTTCTTAGACGGAAATTGAACAACCAAAGTTAAGCTGCCTTCTTCTCTTTTAACAGCTTTGGGGGAAAGAATTAGTAAGAGGCTCTCCGTTTCCTAGTGTAGTGATTCTCCAACTTTGAGATTTCAATACTCTTTACATTCTGAAAGCTTATTGAAGATTTTAAAGTGTTTGGTTTACCATATTACATCTATTTATATACTCCATAATAAGAGATTAAAATTGAGAAATTTGAAAAATTATCTGTATTTATTAATATAACTAAAGCAAGGCTAAACTCCTTACGTGTTAATCTAAATAACATACTTTTAGGAAAAATGAACTCTGTTTTTCAACACAAACAAAAAAAAGCAGTAATAAAAGTGACATTTTGTACTTTTGTCAGCAATTTATACTTTTGGCAATTTAATCTATTGCAATGTATGCTGTTTTAGTTGTTATATATTTTAAAAAGTTATATATTTAAAAAATCTGATCTTAGGGGCACCTGGGTAGCTCAATC
>NW_021877912.1:0-736 GCF_006229205.1 Suricata suricatta
TTTTTTTTTAATAAACAGAGCTTGGCAGTACTGCATTACTATAAAGATTTATAAGACAAAAAATTTTAGATAGCATATCAATAAATTCAAGACTTGGTATAAAGAGAAGTTTACAAAGAAAACTCAAAAGCAACGCCAAGGGACTAAATGCAAATGAACAAAAAGAATGCCATTTATGGAGCCAAAGTGAGGAGAAAAAAAAATTATTCAGGAGGTAAATGATGTCAAAGTTTTTGACAATATCCTTTGGAAACTTCATCAAACATGATATTGAAATTGTTGGTGCGATTTTTATAGATTTGAAGAACTAACACAGTGTGAGGAATTCCTGGAGTGAGAAGTCAGTTGTAACTTACTATAATGCCCTCCATGTGTACCTGGAAGAGCTGTGATGTGGCTTCTGTTCTGTGACATTCCTGTGAGATAATTATTGCATGGCTGTGAGCAGGTGTACACATAATCCTGTACATGTAACAGGATTGTCACATGTAGGGTGTTAAAGAGCAGGTATCAACCATTTCCTCCCTGTTACACTACAAAAGAGAAAAAATAAGAAAGAGAAAAGCTAATGAACCAGGGGAAGACAGTTTCCCTGGAATTCAGCAGTTGCTGAAGAGAACATTCCTAGTCTGCTAGTCCAGCTCAACCATGATACTGCAGCCTCTGCCACGGAGAATGGCTCCCGTACCGCACACTTTAAACCACCAGGAGCACTAAGGCCTTGATCTTGCTCCTT
>NW_021877913.1:0-736 GCF_006229205.1 Suricata suricatta
CCGGTTTACACAACTCATAGCTGGCAGGATTGCGTTTCAAATCCAGCTCCTGTGTTTTCATTTACTGCTTCTGGTAAACATCTCATTTGCCTGTTTTTGTCCCTAGGGGCCAGATGTGCTCTTGCCTCACTCTTTCAAGGAGCTAATGTAAGACTTCCTGTGAGCTTTTCTAGTGGCACTTCCTTTACTTTGTGTAATGGACGTCTGCACCTCTCTTATCTCCATTCCTAAATAATGTGTAGTCGACTTATTTCAAATACAAGATTGGAGCTTTCACTGTCTCAGTTATCTGCTGCTGAGTAACAAATTACCCCCAAACCTAGCAAATTTAAGCAACAAATGTTTATCCTTTTTCAAGAAAGGTAGCACTGAAAGTTTGCAACTGAATATATTTCCCAGCCTTTCTGGGGACCAGTGCCCCTCCCTTTCATTTGGTACTATCCTCTCTTTCAGTTCAAGTGTACAGTGTTCCTGCTGCTATAATTGTCCCAAGAACTTTGTGGCCTGTTGTGAATCTTGCTGCATTTACTCTGTCAGACAAAAGCCACACCCACAAATCTCTGAAGGCCTCGGAGTTTTTATTTAATTTAGCAATGTTATACCAATATTCTTTCAGGAATAATAAACACTTCTACTTATACATTTATGAATCCATTTTAGTATTCTGTTGGTTCCTCATTGATGAGTTACAGAAATTTTGGAATCATGCTCAAAATAGTTAAAATAACCAAGATTT
>NW_021877914.1:0-1543 GCF_006229205.1 Suricata suricatta
ATATAGATCTTTATGATGGTTTCTTATATGACACCAAATGCACTCACAATAAAAGAAAAAATAGACGACATTAAAATTAAAAACCTTGGGGTGTCTGAGTGGCTTGGTCGGTTGAGTGTCCGGCTTCGGCTCAGGTCATGATCTCACAGTTCGTGGGTTCAGGCCCCATGTCAGGCTCTGTGCTGACAGCTAGCTCAGAGCCTGGAGCCTGCTTTAGATTCTGTGTCTCCCTCTCTCTCTGACCCTCCCCTGCTCATGCTATCTCTCTCTGTCTCTCAAAAATTAAAAAAAATAAAAATAAATAAAAAGTTACATTAAAAAAAATTAAAAACCTGTATGCTTCAAAAGACACTGACAAGAATATGAGAAGACAAGTCATAGAAAGGGAGAAAAATGTTCAAGTCATATACATAATAAGGAACTTAATCTGGAATACATACAGAACAAAAAGGGGAAAAAACAATGAAAATTGGGCAAAGGATATGAATAGATATTTCTCCAAAGAAGATATACAAATGACCAATAAGCCCAGAAAGATGTTCAATATCATTAGCCACCAGGGAAATGAAAATCAAAACCACAATACCCACTTTACACCCCCAAGAATGACTCTAATCAGAAAGATAAATAATATTAAGTGTTGAGAAGGATGTGGAAAAATTAGAAACCTCAGAAACTGTTGATCACAATAAAAAGCCGAACAATTTATCAAAAGGTTTAACATAATGTTACCATGTGATCCAATAATTCAACTCCTAGGTGTATAACCGAGAGAAATAAAAACATATGTCTACAAGGGTGCCTGGGTGGCTCAGTCAGTAAGCGTCCAACTCTTGCTCTTGGATCAGGTCATGATCTCATGGTATGTGAGTTTGAGTCACACATCAGGCTCTGTGCTGACAGTGTGGAGCCTGCTTGGGTTTCCCTCTCCCTCTCTCTCTGCACCTCTTTTGCTCATGCTCTCAGGCATGTGCGCACTTTCTCTCTATATATAAAAATAAATAAACAAAAAAACCTACATGTCCATGCAAAGACTTTACCCACCCTTCATAAGTAGCATTATTCCTAATAATGAAAAGGGGGAGGGAACCTAAATGCTCAATGCTTATCAATGGATATATAATAACTAATATGTGATATATATAGATATAGATAGATAGATATAATGCATATATATGCATGCCAGGTAGTTTCCTCACTTTAATGGTTCCTAGCACCTGTGACAAGAAGCCCCATCCACAAAGTTTTTAAAAATAAAGTCATCAATATCTGGTTTCCAACGGCAACTGTTGCTATCATTTCCACAATGCTTCAGCAGTTACCAATTACATGCACATACCCTATCATCTCTGATGTGTAACAGTTTTGTAAGTGAGAGAGTATAAAATCACTGTCACCACTTTGCACATCAAAAAATAAGGACACAAGTCATTCTTAAAGAGATCCCAGTGATGTAGGCAAGAAAAGGCATTTACTTGAACTCTCAACCTTTGAGAAAAGTGAGTCTACCTAACACTCATTATAACTCAAGAAAAACAATGGG
>NW_021877915.1:0-736 GCF_006229205.1 Suricata suricatta
AATACTAAGAAGTAGAACTCAAAGGCAGGACCTCTTGGAGGACTTGGAACTGAATGGGTTTTATAGCAATTACAGGTTCGACTAGAATAGCAAGAAAGCTGACAAGCCTTTCCAAGAATTTCCTAGTAGACAGCCATCTAATAGTTTCTCAAATTCATGGAAAACACATAATAATGATCTAAGAACAAACATTTCATTCTTTCATTTTTAGGGAATATTTTGTCAAACATCCAGTACATGCTAACGATTAGGTTTTAACACAAGTCATCTTAGAGTAGACCTCAAATGACACACTGGTCAATATACAGAGGGGACTCTAAAGCAATGTTCATAGCAGGTGTCAAGCCTGAGAAGAATGATGGAGAAAAGAAAGTATCTACACAAAATTGGTCTACCTTTATACATTCCATGCACACTTCCATTCTGAAACTATTTATAAACACATTAAAAGTGACAAAGTAGAAAACTGTCAGGTGACTAAAATATTTTTAATGAAGTGTGCCCGGGTGGTTCAGTTAGGTGTCCAACTCTTGATTTTGGCTCAGGTCATGATCTCAGGTTTTGTCAGTTCAAGCTGCACTTAGGCTCTGGGCTGAGAGCATGGAACCTGCTTGTGATTTTCTCTCTTTCCTCTCACTCTGCCTCTGCTTCGGTGTCTCAAGAAAGAAGGAAAGAAGAAAGGAGGAAGGAAAGGAGGAGGAAGGAAAGGAGGAGGAAGGAAAGGAGGAGGAAGGAA
>NW_021877916.1:0-736 GCF_006229205.1 Suricata suricatta
CCAGGGCCAGATGGCTTCCCAGGGGAATTCTACCAGACATTTAAAACAGAGCTCATACCATTCTTCTCAAACTATTCCAAAAAATATAAATAGAAGGAAAACTTCCAAACTCATTCTACGAAGCCAGCATCACCTTGATACCCAAACCAGACAGAGACCCAGCCAAAAAACATGAAGACTTTTGAGGGCAGCATCCTAATTATTGTGTGCCACAGAAAGACCGCTGCAGCAACAGTGTGGAGTGTGGCTTGGAGTAGCTCTGTTGTAGAGGCAGGGAACCCAGTTAGGATGTGACCGCAATAGCCCAGGAGAAGGATGTGGGTGAAGGTCTGAACCAAGGCAATAATGCATGGGATGGAAAGGAGAGAAGACTAGCACAATGAATGGAAAGAAAAGAATAATCTTCTGGCTGTGGTAACAGATTGGATTTCAGGACAGAGGGAGAAGGGAGAAGGTGGGATTGTGACTCATTTCTAGGTTTATGTTTGGATGATGGGACCGATGGAGGGCTGGCACTGGTGGGCACAGAAGGTGCCAATGCTTGGTGATGCATTCTCCACCTTGGCTGTGGTTTATTTGGGCCGCATAGGGGATATGAAGGTGAATGGTAGATGGCGGAGTCCCAAGCTCAGGAGAGAGGGAAGGGGATAGAGAATTAAGGGTTGTCAGCACCCAGCTCATCACCGACACCACTGGCTGGATGAGATGCCAGGGATATGGGGAGATGCAGGGAAAG
>NW_021877917.1:0-736 GCF_006229205.1 Suricata suricatta
CATGGCAAAGGCATCAATGATCCTTCATGGCTTTTGAGTAATATTCTGGGGGACTTACTAATTGTCAGGTACAGAGATTGCTCATCAACTTAGTGGTGGTACTGACAGAAGAATAAAGAAAAGTAATGCAGATATTTTTTAAACAAAGTTTACAGAGAAACAACACAGTTAAATCTAAATGATAAATGATAAATAGTAACTCTCCACTATTTTGCCAATTGACATTTCAAAAGCAACATGTTTAATCTGGATTCATTAGAGCCTTTTAGCACATCTGACTCATAACAACAACACTCAAAAAGTCATAGGAACATTAAACCAGAGGCCTAATTTATCCTGTGGTCAAGCTCTACCATACCATTTTATGTGCTAACAATTCTTTCTCTGCAAGGATAGTTGCTGCACAAAATCCATTATAGCAGAAAACTGGCACAAAGCTCATTTGAATAATATTTGAGTCTGACCCATAGGTTTTTAAAGTGAGAGAACTGAGGCCCAGGGAGATTATTTATGAACTTTAGCCTTGGTAAAAATAGAAAACGTGCTTGTTTCTAAATAGTTGACATCAATAGCAATCACTGGCAGATATGAAAATTGAGTTCTTACACATTTCTTTTCTCCTCCTCTTTTTTTCTCTCTTCCTCTTCTATCTCTGTCTCTCTTTCATCATACTTTTTTCTCCCTGTCTACAATGCACCTATTCTGAAAATAATTTGTTTGTTGATATTTGAGAACA
>NW_021877918.1:0-736 GCF_006229205.1 Suricata suricatta
ATTGTGTTGGGTCAGCACCTGTCCCGCTCCCTGGCCTCTCAAGTCTGGATTTTCTCATCCAACTTTTCTGGTTTATCACAAAAGATAACAAAAACCACTTAGTGTCAACTGTCATCTTATATAAAGACCGAATTGGGGTCTAAAGAGGTACAGGGACCAGAGCATTTACTGGGAATTTGAGTCCCACCAGGCAGTCACCTCATGAGGACTCACACATGTCTTCACACGGTATCCAATAACAACAGCTTTGCACAGCGCAGACCTGGATTCAGATCCAGCTTCATCATGTGTGCCTGTGTGACTGGGGCAAGTTACTTCATGCTCCTTCATTTCTTCATCAGTAGAGTGACAATTACAAGAGTCCCAGGCTTAAGGGGTTGTCATAATGACTGAATTAAAGGAGCTCCATGCAGTGATTCTCAAAGTGTGGACCTGGAGCCAACAGCATCAAGGATCACCTGGGAACTCAGTAGAAATGCAGATTCTCAGGCCCCACCTAAGACCTACTAAACCCGGAGGCAGAGCTCAGCAAGTGACTGTGAGGCATGCTCAAGTGTGAGAATCACCGACCCATGCAGGGAAATTGCTTAACAACAAGTCCCCAGGGAGCAAGCTGTCATCCTCGCTCCAGGAATGTCTGTCTGACTCTCTCCCTTCTCCCCTAATGAACCCAAGGCTTGGGAAGTTAAGCCATTTCTCCAAAGCCAAACAGCTAGAAGCCAGGCCACATGGCTCC
>NW_021877919.1:0-736 GCF_006229205.1 Suricata suricatta
CATGGGCCGTGTCCTGGAATGTGCGGGGTTCTTGGGAAGACAGAAGGCACTCAAGCACTTCACTTCCAGGTTCAACTCTCCCATCTCTCTCTCTTTCCAAAGAAATCACCCCTTCTGCTAAAAGGAAGCTCATATGAACACTCTCAAGTTCAAACCAAGAATAACCACCCACTCATATGACTATAATAAATGAGGCCTTGAATTGATCTGATGTAGGCAAACACAATACAGAAGTTTAACAGCATAGAAAAATGGATGTTCTGAGTGAGTGACCTCATTCACTCCCTTTCTATCATCTGGGACTGTCCTCAGACTTCCCTTTAATGTTTCATTTCCACTTCAACAACATCTGTTTGTTTTTGTAATTCCCTATTTGTGTATGGGAAGCTGAGGCAAGGTGAAGACTCCGAGCAACGGGTGTGCAGGGCACTCATGCCAGTGGGATTGAACAATGGGGTGGCCACTTTGAAAAAGAGTTTAGAAGTTCCTCAGAAAATTAAACACAACCTTACCATATGACCCGACCAAAGGGTATGGGATTTCCTTTTGGAGTGAGGAAATATTCTAAAATTAAATAATGGTGAGGCACCTGAGTGGCTCAGTCAGTTCAGCATCTGACTTCAGCTCAGGTCATGATCTCACAGTTCATGAGTTCGAGCCGACATCGGGCTCTTTTTTGACAGCTCAGAGTCTGAAGCCTGCTTCAAATTCTGTGTCTCCCTTTCCCTCTCTCTGC
>NW_021877920.1:0-736 GCF_006229205.1 Suricata suricatta
ATTAAGTCTTTGGTGTTGTAAAAGCAATTTCATTTAAACATAACCACCCCCACCACCAAGAAAAGAAGAGAAAAAAAAAAGTAATGAAAATAATAAAAGGCAGTTAAGTAATTCTTGGTGAAGTCTGCTTGTGCACATGTTTTCCTTTCTTCAGGATACATTGCCAAGTATCATCGATAGACATGTATTTTCCCACATGAATACATGCGTTTTTGAACTTTTAATAGTATTATATTTTTTATACACATGGATGTACTGTCATGTATCCATACATACGAATATTGGAAACAGAGTCCGGTAACGAATCAAATTTAAGTTTTATAAAGAACACACAAACATTAAAACACTGATGGCTTGTAGAACACAGAAGGAGGCAAAAATATAAGCTATAATTTCTCTTCTGATTAAAGAGCAGCACCCTATGAGTAGAATCACATCCATTAATAATATTCACCTTTCCTAAAAAGTAATGTATACATAGGAAAGTTACAGTCTCATGCGCTTCAGTCATGTGTTCCCACTGATAATTTCAGTGTCTTTTTTTTATTGCTTCTGTTGGTATAATATAATGTTCCACATTAACATTATTACAGGGATAATCATTTATTAATTTATAGCATTGGCCTGATGAAGGTATTATTAACCAAATATTAAAGCCTCGCTTTATGGAAAAAATAAAATTCCCTCCTTGTCAGCTGACATCTGTTAGTCTCCTATCTAGAAATGCTGCTGTTTC
>NW_021877921.1:0-736 GCF_006229205.1 Suricata suricatta
GGCCTGGGCGTCCCCTCAGTGTCCAGGGCGAGCACACTTCCTGGTCTCTGTGTGCACTGACACCCTCCTTGTCCCCACACATTTTCTATGAAACCCACTGGCTAAGGCACCTTGTCAAATATGCTGACAATATCTGTTTAAAAGGTGCTGCTTTGGGGGCGCTGGGGTGGCTCAGGTAAGCATCTGAACCTTGACTTAGGCCCAGGCCTGAGCTCAGTTTGTGAGATTGAGCCATGAGCTGGGCTCTGTGCTGACAGCATGGAGGCTTGTGAGGATTCTCCCCGCCCCTCTCTTTCTCTGCCCTTCCCCTATGTGTGCACACACTCTCTCAAAACAAATAAAATCTTAAAAAGAAAAAGAAAGGCGCCTGAGTGGCTCAGGTGGTTGAGTGTCCAGCTTTGGCTCAGGCCATGATCTCACGGTTCATGGGTTCGAGCCCTGTGTCGGGCTCTGTGCTGACAGCTAGCTCAAGCCTGGAGCCTGCTTCAGATTCTGTGTCTCCCTCTCTCTCTGACCCTCCCCTGCTCACACTGTCTCTCTCTCTCTCTCTCTCTCTCAAAAATAAATAAAACATTAAAAAAGTTTAAAAAATAAAACAAATTAAAATAATAAAAAGAGACAGTTTTTTAAGACCACAGAAGCATATAATCTTAACTGGCTGAGAAGTGAATTACTCTGCATTCCCACCTCACTGTTATTTGGGCACACTCGCGGTTCCTTCCTAACCAGTAACATC
>NW_021877922.1:0-736 GCF_006229205.1 Suricata suricatta
GAGTCTGGACCACATTCTTCCTTAATCCAGCCCAACCTGGTATGCAGGGGACCCAAAGAACCAAAGCCGCTTAGAAGAGGACACCCCTTCCCAGTGCCTTTCCAGACCTTCCAAATCATCAGAAGTGCCTGCAGCCAGCACCCACTAGGTGGCGACAGAGTCCCAGCAATGCCAGCAGAGGACTCCTCCACTCAGGAGTCCTGGCCTGGGGGCTCCCGCCCTGGAAAAGACCATCCAGGCCAGCAGCCCCCCTCCCGTGCCAGCCCGGAGCCTGCCCCCCATATATAACTTTCATTTTTATAGCACCATGGTTTTTAGAAAGCCGATTCACATGACTTCTCCAGCTGATGACTGTCCTGAAGGTGGAAGGGGCCCACGTCCCTGTACCCCACTTAACAGTGACAAAATGGACCTTAGAGCAGTTCTAAATTGCAGTCGAGGTCAAACAGTGAATGGCAGAGCTGGCCCCAGACCCAGGGCCTCTTGACTCTGAACCTCCTGCTCTATCTGCCAGAGCCCCACCGTCCCTCTCCCTGAGGGGGTCCAGCACGCAGCCACCTTGCTATTAAGGTGCTTGGGTGCTTGATTCCACAGGTCCCTATGCTGCACCGTGATGGTGCCCATCTGGTCCTCAGAACACCGTGATGATGCCCAAGGTCAGGGCTGGGTCTGCCTCACACAGGGACACGGCAGTGCTAGCCAGTTCGGCCGCGGGCATGGTGGTCCCAGAACGAGA
>NW_021877923.1:0-736 GCF_006229205.1 Suricata suricatta
GCGAGCCCGTGGACTTTCCACGATGCGGTCGCGGCTCCTGTTGGTGTTTCTCTTCTCACCGGTGTGACCGTGGGAAGCAGGTGACAGTGTCCCAGGATGGGACGCCAGCCTTCGTCCCCTGAGGCGCAGAGCAGCTGCCCCAGGGAAACGGGCAGAGGCGCAGGGTGAGCACGGGTGTCAAGGACGTGCACCCACGTGGTGAGCTGGCTGGTCGCATGTGAGTCAGGATCCCTGCACGGACAAGAGAGGACGGGAGGAGACCTCGTTCCGTCCAGCCAGCGGTGAGTAGGTCCAGTGGTGGAGCAGCTCGGCGGGCCGCCTTGGTCTTGCTGGGATGGGAACCGCTGCTTCAGAGGACAGGGCAGAGGCGGTTTGTCTGTCTGGGGCGAGGGGACTGAGACAGGAAGCAGGTGGGCCGACAAGGGCGCAGCCTCAAGCCAGATGGCCCTGGAAACCCTGGCGTGAGTCCTCCCGGGAAACCGGGGCTTTGGTGTGGGACACACGTGCCTCAGCCCCACACCCATGGGTGTCCGGACGCCGCCTGCCCCGACTTCTTGGTTGGTGGCCACTCCTGACACAAAGGAAAGCCTCCGGCAAAGAGGGATGGGTGCAGAGAGGAGCCCTCCTCCTCACCAGAGCGGGTGCAGCGAGGCTGCGGTCCGGCACCCACAGGCCACCGCAGCTGGGGCGCCTGGCCGGAGTTCGATCTGGGCCCTGCCCGCCCAGGGAGGCTGGT
>NW_021877924.1:0-736 GCF_006229205.1 Suricata suricatta
AACTAATTACATCTGCAACAACCGTTTCCAAGAAGGGTCATATTTAACGTTCCAGAATGAACATGAATTTTGAAAAGACACTATCCAAGAGAAATTGGCCTTTGTGGGACACTGGGGCTTTTAAGCCAAGGTATATATGCCAACATGTAGATCTAGTCTCCTTCCACCTGAGATATCACCTTGGGGAGCCAAAGATAATAGCTCCTGGGTGACTGTGTAGACTACTGCAAGGACAACTCCCACTGAAGAAGGATGCTTACCCTTCAGGTAAGTTATATCCTTTAGGTGATTCAGCCAATGATCTAAATGCTTATTGAGTCTTACTTGATTGCTCAGTTGGGCACTGTTACAAGTTTAACTCAACAATGTTAAGACATTACTTCTGTTATCCATTTTACATTCTGTACATATATGAAGCCAATGTCCAAATTGACTCTAGGAAAAGTAGGGGTGCCTATGTTGGTACGGCATCAGTGGGAGGTTGAATGAGAACTTCAGTCATATAGAAGAAAATCCTATTAACAGAGCAGTAACAACTCAAATTGTGTACTTTTATCATAAGAAATCATATGTCTAAATACTTTATTTTTTAATAGTTTATTGTCAAATTGGTTTCCATATAACATCCAATGCTTCTCCCCGCAAGTGTCCCCCACCATGACCATCACCCCCTCCCTCCCTCCCCCTCCCCCTTCAGTCCATGGTTTGTTTTCAGTATTCAGTAGTCACCCTTGAT
>NW_021877925.1:0-1543 GCF_006229205.1 Suricata suricatta
AAGACCAAAGACTACCTTTTTCTATTTAGAGTCCAACTTCACACTGTCAGAACTTCAAATTCTCCAGACTCCCATGGCAAAGCTACTTTAGGTCAAAGTACAGCCAGACACAAATGCCTAGATATCTATCCTCAAAAAGGTCTCGGGCTTCAGAAGGGTTAATGGTACTACTTATGATAGGCTCCATAACTGTTCCATTCAAGTGCTGTGTCTACAGACCCCCATATCTAGATCTCAGACTTGGTTTTTGTTAGCTCTGCAAATACCGAATTGGACAAATATTTATTCAACATCAGCTATGTGCCACATACACTACTACTAGGCTCTGAGAAAGCAAATTTATATAAGACATGATTCCTGCCCTTGAGAACTTGACTATATCTTGGTAATGTCTTTACTCTGTCAACTCTTCTACCCTTACATCTGTCTGTATTCCAAGTCCCTGACTCCTAGCCTAATATCACCTAAATAATTGATTTCCAACACGGCCCAAATTCTAGAATGTTCCCAAAGTCACTGGTGCTATGACCCAGGACCAAAAGTTTTGCTTGTGGTCTTAATCCATTGAAATCTGATACTGATTCAACAGCAGGAATAAAAATGCTTAGCAAATACTAGACTGCAATATATATACTTGCTCTAAGGTTTATAGATGTTTCAAAATCAAAGAGCCATGAGAAATCATTTAAGTTGGTGTTCCACGTGGATGTATTTTAATTTGCATAAGGATCACCTGTAGATATTGCTAAAATGCAAATTCTGACTCAGTCAGTCTGAGGTGGAGCCTGGGACTCTGCATTTCTAACAAGCTTGAAGCTAATATCCATGCTGCTGGTCCACGGACTACACTTTAAGCAACCAAGCTCTGTGGTTTTTTTCCCACTTATCAATGAAAGCAAGCCACGAGAGATGTTCAGGATCCAGTCATTTTGGTCTGAAACTCAGAAAAAAATAATAAGTATTATTAAGTGCATCCAGTCAACCAGTACAACAATTCATTAAAAAAACCAAACAATCAGCAGCATCTCTGCTGGGGATGCAGTGGGTGAGCAGAGTTCTCGCTGCCCAATCAGGACATAAAATTAAAGGAAGTCGTTTTAACTTCTATAGCTTTTGCTTAAAAATTAAAAATGGAATTACTATACGATTCATTGATTCTCCTTCTGGATATATACACAAAAGATTGAAAACAGATTCAAAAAGATATTTGTGTATCCATGTTCATAGCAGGATCATTCACAATAGCCAAAAGGCAGAAGCAACTCAAGTGTCTACTGACAGAAAAAAGATACACCACAACATGGACAAACCTTGAGAACACTGCACTAAGTGAAACAAACCTGTCACAAAAGTACATATACTGTTTGATTCCATTTGTATGGGATACCTAGAGTAGTCAAACTCACAGAAACAGAAAAGAGCAAAACAAAGTGAATGTACTCAACGCCATTGAACTGTACACTTAAAAAATGGTTAAGATCAGAGGGGCCTGGGTGGCTCAGTCAGTTGAGTGTCTGACTTCGGCTCAGGTAATGAACCCACG
>NW_021877926.1:0-736 GCF_006229205.1 Suricata suricatta
TGAGTCCAAGTTCCCCTATTTCTAAAACTATTATCAGTTTTCTTATAAGAAGTTATGACATGCAAGTTGCAATTTATCTAAACATTCAGAATAGTTGATGATGATGACAATACTGTTTTATTACTACTATGACTATTGTTACTATTTCTAGTTAACATTTACAAAAGAATGCTTACCACATTTGGTATAGCTAGATTTCTAATTGCCTTTATATATAAACTTACTTAATCCTCATAATACTCCAATGGAGTAAACAGTAATAACAACCCCATTTTAGAAATGAGGCAATTCATGAAGCAAAGAGTGGTTAGGTAACTTAACCAAGGTGACACATTCAAATGTATTGCCAAACACATTTAAATAAAGAGCTAATTCCTTCTCCCTCTTTAGAGATTTCAACTCTTTTCAGAGACATGCAATGTTGTGTTATATGAACAAGCAGAATGCACTTAAAAATTCCTTTAGATAGTAAAGGCTATGGCTGAAATTCTTCCTCCTTATAGAGCAAAGTTGGGAAAGTCTCTAAAATAGCTACCTCCAAAATAGACATATGTATGTAATAACAACATCTACTGTTTTTCAATGTCAAATATGATGACAAGTACTATATATACTTCTCTTTATTTAATCTTCACAGAAATCTCAGAAGATATTATTCCCATTTTAAAGGTGAAGAAACTCATACTCAGAGAAATTAAGTAAGCTGCAAAGCTATTACATGGCCACAGTATTTGAA
>NW_021877927.1:0-736 GCF_006229205.1 Suricata suricatta
GGCCACCATGAGCAAGAGTCAAATTAGTTCATTGCAACAGTGTATTATAATCTTTATTATCACTTTTTAGCCTGGACGTTTCCTCCTAATAACTCTAGCAGTTCCATGGACTAGGAGTGTCATCATGACTATCCCAGTATTTACCATGACTCTTGTTCATTGCCACATAAACCTCAAGTGTCACCTGTGTCCCTGGCCTCCCTGGACAAAGCATTACCTCCAGGTAGCATTTCTTCATTAAACTGTCAATGTAAAATGACCCTCTTTGTGTGTTTACTTTGTGTAATGAGTTTGCACTCATTAGAGAGTAAGTTCTCTGTTTGTCTTCTTCTGGGCTCTTCGCACGGAGAACGAGGCTTTGCACACAGCAGTGCCCACAAGGATTATTGTAAACTAAAATAAAATGATGCCTTTTCTGTTTGTTTTTAGAGAAATGCATAAAACTGCAAATTTTTTTGAATAGCAAAACTAAGACCCATTTTTTTTTGGCGTCTGCTGCCTTCACACGCTATGCCCTTTTGTCACTTGAGATCAGCTGTGGGCAACGCCACCCAGATTCCTTCATGAGAACAAAGGAGGCTTCGTGGGGGAGGTACTGTGTACATACTCTTAATGATTCTTGAGATCGGGGTTACATATATGCAAAATGAAGCTCCCATGTTTTAGAAACTTGCAAAACTTACCCATGTCATTAGAAAAAATAGAAATCCAACCTTACTCTTCCTCCAAAGTGCAA
>NW_021877928.1:0-736 GCF_006229205.1 Suricata suricatta
GAGAATTCTGAGGAAGTTTTAAGTAGATCTGTATCCTAACAAAATTTTGGAATGATAAAGTTTTCATTTTGCTCAAGTTTACCTAACTTTAAAACTTTTTCAGAAAAGAAAAAATCTTGGATCTAATTTACAGTGATTCAACTGGTTGCAGAGTGCTTTGGTCATTATGATTTTCCTAAGTTGGTATTTTCCAGAGTTAATCCTGGTTTGTACAACAGTAGAGATAATGTGATGTCATAGTTAAGAATCAAACTGACTTCGGCTCTGAGTCTCATATCTACATGTGTTTGCTGGTAACTCTTGGCCAAGTCAGTATTTCCGTGCAGCTTCCTATCACTTCCTGGGGTGACTCCAGCACTGAAGAAAATGTGTGTCAAATGTCTGGCATGCAGCAGGATGCTATAAAAACAACATGGCTCTTCTTCCCTACTTTTCTTCCCTCAATTATCCTGGTCCACGCATCAAGCAGTTGTTCTTCAAAATGCATGACCTCTTGGGTTTACAACCATCAAGAAATAGTACTGCAGCAATCTTAGAAAGCAAAAGAAATCTGAAATGTTGGAGAAATCCGTAGTGAGGCTCACCGTCACCCTGATGTGAGGCTTTAGAGCTCCATCACATATTTAATTCAGCTTCTCATTACCACGCGGAGTGTCAACCACAGAGCACTTATTTAAGATCACTTTCCCTGAATACTAACACTAGAAAAGTAAAACTGCATCTCTTCCTGAAGGTC
>NW_021877929.1:0-736 GCF_006229205.1 Suricata suricatta
AAAAAAAAACAACAGAGCTTCACCCCAAATCAGTCCTATCGTCCCACTTAGTCTTGCTTATAACCAGTTACAGGCCACCTGGCCACTGGGCAAGGGTCAGAAATAGTCTTTGAAGGAAGGGGAAATCCAAAGAGATCAGGACGGTTCAGCTCTTATCACAAAGTATAACCCAACTCCTCAGCCAAAGCACGGATTTCAGTGACAAGCCAGCTTGCAAATGGCCTGGGTTACCTAACAGTTGTTTTTCATACAGGGACTTTCCCGAGTACAGTTTGAAAGCTAAGGCCACTTGTAAATACAAAGCACAAGCTTCTGAAGACACAATGTTGTCTAGTAAAGAACATAATTATGTCCCCATTTTAAACCGAGATGAACTGTAACTTACAGAGTGCTCTATGTCAGGCAAGGCTGGCGAGGAGAGAACAGAGGGAGTGCTGTGGGGGGAAAGGCAGACCCTGACACAGCCCTCAAGGGAGCCATGGACTTGAAATCCTATCGCAGAGTGAGATTTGGGGTGAGACTCTACCTTACGTCCTCTCTAGTAACTAGATTTATATTTCTGATAACAGGGCATATTCGAGTCCAAAACAGTTAAACCCTGACGCTTCCCCGGCCCGATTTCAAGTTGATTCTCCACAACCGCTCTATTTTGATCGCCCCTTGCAGCCTTAGGCTCCAAGTGGCCCTTAACACTTCTAAGCAGAGGAAGCTACTGATTTAAAAGACCAAGGCCACA
>NW_021877930.1:0-736 GCF_006229205.1 Suricata suricatta
TATAAGCTATGAATCATGGGAATCTACTCCCGAAGCCAAGAGCACACTATATATACCGTGTGTTAGCTTACTTGACAATAAATTATATCTAAAATATTTTTAACCAAAGATCTGAGCTGAGACCAAGAGTCAGACACTTAACCAACTGAGCCACCCAAGTGCTTCTACTTTCTCTCCCTTAAAACAGATAAATAAACTTTAAAAAAATAGATTATCCAGTCTCAATTAGGTAGGTTTAAACAGAGAGCCAACTTTAATTGAGGTGCTATGTTGGCAAAGATTGTGAGCCAGAAACACTTCTATCATTAATCGGCAATTCCCACTCAGATGTGGGGCTGCTGGTGCCATGAGCTTGTGGTCCTCATCTAGTCTAACCTTCCCATTTTCACCTTTAGGACACAGAGCTTCAACATAATACATGACTTATTCAACATTATTGTCTGACTAATGGCAGGGCTTCTGATCCTTGCTTAGTGATCTTCATTGTTTCTTGGTCCTTCCTGGTGGTAGTTTTTACACTTAGGGTAATAATCAATGCATATCTTTCCTGGAGAGGTTGAAAAGATACTAAAATTAAAAGATAAGGATTACCAACGCAAATTTTATTTCCTTATAGCTATGAAACCATTATAATTTATAAAGCACTTTTATCTTTATCTTATTTAACCCTCAGGATGGCCCTATAAATCCTTAATAATTCTATAAAATCATCCTGGGGCCCCACAAATGGAAGAGC
>NW_021877931.1:0-736 GCF_006229205.1 Suricata suricatta
GCGCGGCCCGGGGAAAAACAGTTGCGGAGCATCTGAAGCGGAAAATCCATGCAGATGTGGGGCAGCCTGGGCCCGCCTCTTTCCTCTTGGGGGCCTCAATTTCTTCCAGATCAGTTTCCTAATGGAAACTTTCTAAGAGGTGGGGGTACGTAGAGGCTTGCTAGTGAGCCTGCGAAGCAGGACTTGGGGTGGGGGCGCCCTGCGAACCGGCCGTGCTCCCGAAGCCTGCTGACCCCCATCCCACCTGCCCTCTTCCTGCCCCCAGCCTCTCTTCATTCTAGATTCTGCAGGCTCCTTCCAGGCCTGCCCGGGGGAACTACTGTTTGTGGATGGTGCCTGGACTTCTAGGTCTTTCTTGCAGCTATACTTCCCTGCAGGCCGCACTCCACGCTCTGGACGAGGCAGTCGGATTTGGCCCCAAAGCATAGGCCGGGAGGTACCCCCGGCCCCAGGAGCCCTGGAGCAAGGGACATGCAGCAGGTGTCTAAACCAGCGGCTGCTGCTGACGCCCTGATCACTCTAACTAGCACATCTTAAGTGTTTTTCCCACTCAACACGGAGCCTGTGGGTGCCCCTGCTCAGTGTAACAGCGGTCCCAGGGCTTCCTTTAGTAGAAAGAACTGTGGGACAGATCCAGCCGAGCACGCGCGGGGCGCTGGGGAACGTTCTTCCTTCACTATTCAACGCTGACATCACTGTTCTTCCCACCTGGGAAACAGAGGTCTGCCTCCGAGCA
>NW_021877932.1:0-736 GCF_006229205.1 Suricata suricatta
GCCTGATCGTGCAGGGAAGGACTGTGGGAGGCTTCTAGAACCAGCCTTTCCTACAGGCAGGGTCTCCACGTTTTCATTTAAGGGGATATGGGACATTCCCTCACCTCCCCAGATCCACTTACATTTTTTCTCTGTAGCTGCCACAGCCCACTGTTGGCGCTTATTTGACGTTGTTGAGCGTTGTCTCTCCCAGACACACACGCTTCCTTGGGAGAAGGAGTTAACTGAGTCCCTGCAACTTCAGTGTGGATGGGAAGTTCCTGAAGGCTTTTCCTCTGGAGAGGAATTAAGGTGCGAAAGGATACAGAACAAAGATGATAGCATTGATGGTGGGAAGGTAGGGCAGAGATGGAAGTTAGGGCAGGAGGACGGATGGTTTCTAGAAACTTGGCAAAGCACTGTTAGGGGAAGGTGGTCCCTTTGGGGTCCCCACGGATGGGGCTCAGGAAAAATTCAAAGACATCTCCTAGAACAGGTTTAGCTAAGATTTACCGTGTAGGGAGTGAAGTTCAAGTCAAGGGTCCGGGAGAGAAGAAAATGCGCAGGCTCCCCGGTCCCACCGTCATCCCACAGAAAGGAACAAGGGCACAACGATTTACTGGACACTCGTGGAACTGCTGTGTCCGGTGGAGGGGATCCCACAGGATTACTCTCCCTTCTTACGGGGGAGCCTGCGAGAGCAGCCTCAGCATGAAGGGGGCAACAGCCTGCCGGGCCACCAGGCAGAAGGGATCGG
>NW_021877933.1:0-736 GCF_006229205.1 Suricata suricatta
GATTGGTTTATTTTATGTGAGACAAGGCACAGACTCTTGTCAGGAAGCCAACAGAAGATAACTCAGGGGTATTTCTTGGATAAAGCAGATTTAAAGTGACAGTTACATATAGAATGTGGGAAAATTATCGCTCCTGATTGATTTTGTCCTTTACTTTGCTAACAAATAGAGCACTTTTCAAACTATGGGTTTTTCTTAATAATATAGATTGACTCTGACTTCCTGTTTATCTCACAGGTTAGTTTTTCTCAAACAAGAATAGTGTTGCAAAGCATTTCCAATCCACTCATGCTACAATTTAGTATGCCTAAGGAAAACAGGTATATTTTGATATGACAGATATGGTCAAAATCCTCCAACCACCCCTAAACAGCACATAGTAACTGTATAGCAAAAACAACTTTTGAAATATTTACAGTGACAGGTGACATTGTTAATGAGGAAGATAAGTAAAAATAGTTCTAACTTATATTTTTTATAAAAGTACTCAGTAGGATGGTGAGAATGTGAAGAAAGATTATAGCAAGGAATTTAGATTACTATTTTTATTTAATCTTCAGAATCTTTTCAGAATTAATAATGGAATTTTGGTTAGAGTATTTTTTTTTTAATTTTTATTTATTTTTGATACAGAGAGAGACAGAGCATGAGAGGGGGAGGGGCAGAGAGAGAAGGAGACACAGAACCAGAAGCAGGCTCCTGGCTCTGAGCTAGCTGTCAGCACAGAGCCTGACGC
>NW_021877934.1:0-736 GCF_006229205.1 Suricata suricatta
CCCCCCACCAAATTCCACTCCTCGTTATCTCCCCCAGAATGTCAGGTGGCACTTGGTGGACTGGGTACTAGACTTAGCTGTGAACGTGTCTGTGTGCCCAGCCGATTGTCCTCCCCCCCTTCTGGTGCCTGGAATCTCTTGGCCCCATGGGGATGCTCCCTGGGAGCCCGGGAGCAGGTGGCTGCAGTCCCTGCCGGTGGTTCTGGGCTGCCTTTGGGGTTCCCAACCTTGAGTCTGGAGCCCTGGGTCTGCTCCCTAGGGCTGTTCTCTCCGGTGGGAGGGGGCCCTCGGCTCACGCCCTCCTGCACAAGTTCTGGGGAACTGCCTTCTTGATCATCATATGGAATGTTCCGGTCCCACCAGCACTCAGGCTGCTCCCGGAGCTATAGACATTGGCAGAAGCTAGATTTCAAACATAGGTCTTGGACTTTGGGCGAAGGCGGAGCTGGGAGTAAGGACACTCAGGCATCCTCCCCACCGCTAGGTCTGTCTGGGGGCGTGGGGTCCCCGAGACCACCCCCAGTTTCGGTAGCTCCCGAGAACGGCTCATGGGCCTGGGCTTGGTATTTACTGCAGGGAAGGCCACCACACGAAGGGATGAGGTGTGGGGGGTGGAGTCCGGAGAAAGGCGGCCACAGGCTCCCGGGGTCTCCGGGTGCCGTCACGTCTGGCCACGACGCCACATGAAGTGTCCACAGGAAAGCTCACGGAGGCTCGGGGCCCCGGGTGTTATTGG
>NW_021877935.1:0-736 GCF_006229205.1 Suricata suricatta
ATTGTGGTTACATGGATTTTATCACTTTTTGGAAATTTATTGAACTGTATATTTGTGATTTGTCCATTTCCTGTACTTACTATGCTTCTAGTTAATGTCTGACATTATAATAAACTCTATTCTCAGGCCTTCCGTCTTTCTTTCCCTATTTTATCTTTACATAAATTTGCTCTTGCACTATGAAACAAACTTGGCCTTTATAGGAAGCCAATAACCATGTCAGGAAACAAGTGCAGCTAAAATGAACTTTATAAAGAAGTCACACCATCACTTTATCATTAATCAAATCTAGCATCATTGGGCCACCAGGGTGGCTCAGTTGGTTAAGCGTCTGACTCTTGGTTTCTGCTCAGGTCATGATCTCATGGATTTTGTGATCCCCATGATGTCATGGTCTGAGAACACGGTCTGAGAGCACTGGGAGTTCGGAGGTGGCTTGTGATTTGCTCTCCCTTCCCATCACCCATTCAAGCACATGCTCTCACACATGCAGGCACACTTTCACTTGTTCTCTCTCTCTCAAATAAATTAACTTTTAAAAAACTAGCATCAAAATAAGGGAACAGCGAAATGTTCGGTACATTCTAATGTGACTAAATGTTGAGCTTAGAGCCCTACTTTTATGGGGTAGTCTTAAAATGTCCTTAATCCATATATAATAAAAATATGATATAATATATAGAAAACTATCTACTGCCTTCAACAATTTCACATAGACACATTTCACATAGAAACA
>NW_021877936.1:0-1543 GCF_006229205.1 Suricata suricatta
ACTTACTTTTTAAAAAGGCGCATTTCAATTGAAATCCATCCTCACAGGGATGAATCACCTTTCCATCGGATTCTGAAAGCGCACAAACTCTGTAGCCCGGCTTGTTAGCGCAGGCACACAGAGAAAGCACTTTTGCTTCCTTTTTTGCAAGCTAGCAGGTATTGAGATACAAACACTTTCAAAAACCAGAATTTAGAAGCTCCATAATTTCTTTTTTTAATTTCAAGCCAGAAAACTAAATAAACAATGATGCAGCATGGCAATACAATGTGCAGGTCAGCATTTTCTCAAGTATTTTCTGAGAGCAAAACTCTTGAAATGCTTTGTTTAAAAAAATTAAAATACATACATATAAACAATAATTTTATATAAATATATATATAGTTTTGTTTTGTTTTCAGGTGAACCTGGGAAGTACTACTCTCCAGAGTCCTTCTCAGGGAGCCGTGGTTTCCTTACTACTCTGAAGGTTCTGAGAAGTCCTGCAGTGAAGACCCTCTTTCACCATGATCTCGAGTAGAGTTTCAGCAAAGTGGCCACAGCACAGTTTTCCCCTTCTGGCACTAACATGCTGAGGAGCCCACGATCCATTTAACACTGCAGCAAAGGCGACCTAGATCATTTGTACACTTAAGCAACACAGCTCAGAGGTCAAAATTTAGACGGAGTACCTTTACACTATCCCTTTAAGACATCCAACTGATCTTTGGTTGCAAAGAAACCAATCTGACGGGTCTTACCTAAACACGAAGTCGGATTTGTCTATTTCGGCTCCACAAAGAGACTTATTCAGGATTCCCCCATTTCCGACCACGGCACACTGACTGTAAGGGTAGTCCAGAAAAGGCTGAGACTATTGGGGAGAAAGTGAAAAGCTACCATGAGGTGTCTTTAGCTTCAGACCCTTAACCATCACGGCTTAATTCGAGCGGCTTCATATTTATACATGCCAAGGAAAGAAAAACAGCGAGGGAAAAAAGCAGAAGTAGCAATGCAACAGCTTACCAACTTGTGACTTATAATAAGAAATCCTATAAACCTATACTATACCTTTCATTTCTCTTGAGAGAAATATGCACTGTATCAAATACAATATAGTGCAATAATATAGAATATAATATATTTGTTTATAAACTATAACTTCTTGTATTTTACACCACGTCATTAAGTAAATAACATTAGAATAGCAAAATTCCACATTGAGTCTTTCCAACAAACTGGAACATTTTCAGCCATAGAGAGGAAATAAAGCAATTAGTAAGTGTCATTAAATCCTCTATTCTCAGGCATAAAATTAATAGCTAATTTAGCAGAAGTTTCCCCGCGCTTCTTAAATAGTTAGACCTTCAGGCTCAGTGATGACATGAGATTTATGCCGGCCATCTCTGCAAATGACCAGCCACGGTCTTCAGGGAGGCCCGCTTACTCTGTGCTGACATATTTCACGTTAATTTCCAAGGCCTGAATCTTTTATATTTCCTCCAAGGACCAGACTCGCCTGCCCCAAAAGATTTCCCCCTTATAACAATTCCTTCCAGTCTGA
>NW_021877937.1:0-736 GCF_006229205.1 Suricata suricatta
CTTGAAAAATCTGGAAAAATCTTTTTCCCTTAATTGCAGGATACTGATCACACACCCATTTCCGTATTGCCTGGACAGAGAAGTTGGCCTTGGCTGCTTGACACTCTTTAGTCCCAGAAATGGGACTTAAAAAATATTTGAGAGAGAGAGAGAGAGAGACAGAGAGACAGAGAGACAGAGAGAGAATCCTAAGCAGGCTTCAAACTCAGCACAGAGCCTGATGCAAGGTTTGATCCCACAACCCTGGGATCATGACCAGAGTCAAAATCAAGAGGCGATGCTCCCCAGAAATGGGACTTTCAAGTGCCCAGCTCAGTGGACCTCCTGTTTAACCTTTGTTCTGACTGTGCTACGTTGTGCTGGCCCCAAACAAAAATAGGGCGCTTGGGCATCAGCACATTCTTTGTGCCCAGCTCTGTTGGAGTGGATCTAGAAGGCATTAGTGCCTCAGTGCCCAGGGACTGGAGAGCTCTGGAGCCTGGAGGCCAGGCTGTGAAGCACGTCGCTCACATCTAAGCAAAGTGGCCACGGCCACCGGTTCTCCTGAGACTGTAGCAATCATGCTCCCGTGCCAGCCGGTCCCTCTGAGTCTGAACGTGAGCCAGGACTCCGCAGCGTAGCCAGTGACTGC
Organism: Suricata suricatta; assembly: GCF_006229205.1. Taxonomy (NCBI): domain Eukaryota; kingdom Metazoa; phylum Chordata; class Mammalia; order Carnivora; family Herpestidae; genus Suricata; species Suricata suricatta. The sequence goes on from NW_021877937.1 coordinate 632, forward strand.
GTGAAGTGGCGGGAGGCAGAATTTGGACATCGCCGCCATCAGTGCCTACCAAGAAACCTCTTCCTTTGTGTGGTCTTGCCCACCCCCGACCCTGGGGCTCTCTCA
>NW_021877938.1:0-736 GCF_006229205.1 Suricata suricatta
AGAGAGGCTTGTCCAAGTTGTTCAGTAACCGGTCTTCATCCTGGTCAATGGTTATAGCAGTCTCTAGAAATCCATCCAAGTATTCAGAGTTTGGTTTCCTCTTTAAAAGAGTTTTAAAAGTAGGATAATCAACACAAAAGAAGTTTTGAAAGAAAAAAAAATCATCCAATACCCTAATTACCATCATTTCGTGCTTTCATTTTCAGCCTTTTAAAAATATGTGTTTATGTAGTTGCAATCACAGAGGAGAGAAAATTCTGCTTTCTCATTTAATGGAGTCATTTTCCCTCATGCTGCAGTCTTCAGAGTTGTCATAAAAAACCATACCTTGTATTGGACAGTAAATCAAATTTCCAGGACACAGAAATAAACACAGGCAATTTGACTGTTTTGAATTTAGTTATGACTTCCTTGGTGACCGGTTAGTGTCTGTCTGGTGTCCTTCCTGTCCTAGAAGGACAGGCCAATTTTTGAAAAGATAAATTTATAGCCATAATGAGAAGTGGGACTGGGCAGGAAACTGGCTGGGACCCCCAGGGTTTATGTCCTGCTAGAATCGGACGGGACTGAAGTGTGAGTCTCTTTTTCAAAGCTTTCCGGGATCTTAGCATGCAACCATTGGTGTAAGAGACAAATCCTTAGAAAAATCCTCACCACATGTCACATAGAGCAAAAGGAAAGATTAATTAGAATCCTGTCCTATAAGAGTGTTGAGACTTTGTCATCTGCATAGTGT
>NW_021877939.1:0-736 GCF_006229205.1 Suricata suricatta
CATGGGCCGTGTCCTGGAATGTGCGGGGTTCTTGGGAAGACAGAAGGCACTCAAGCACTTCACTTCCAGGTTCAACTCTCCCATCTCTCTCTCTTTCCAAAGAAATCATCCCTTCTGCTAAAAGGAAGCTCATATGAACACTCTCAAGTTCAAACCAAGAATAACCACCCACTCATATGACTATAATAAATGAGGCCTTGAATTGATCTGATGTAGGCAAACACAATACAGAAGTTTAACAGCATAGAAAAATGGATGTTCTGAGTGAGTGACCTCATTCACTCCCTTTCTATCATCTGGGACTGTCCTCAGACTTCCCTTTAATGTTTCATTTCCACTTCAACAACATCTGTTTGTTTTTGTAATTCCCTATTTGTGTATGGGAAGCTGAGGCAAGGTGAAGACTCCGAGCAAGGGGTGTGCAGGGCACTCATGCCAGTGGGATTGAACAATGGGGTGGCCACTTTGAAAAAGAGTTTAGAAGTTCCTCAGAAAATTAAACACAACCTTACCATATGACCCGACCAAAGGGTATGGGATTTCCTTTTGGAGTGAGGAAATATTCTAAAATTAAATAATGGTGAGGCACCTGAGTGGCTCAGTCAGTTCAGCATCTGACTTCAGCTCAGGTCATGATCTCACAGTTCGTGAGTTCGAGCCGACATCGGGCTCTTTTTTGACAGCTCAGAGTCTGAAGCCTGCTTCAAATTCTGTGTCTCCCTTTCCCTCTCTCTGC
>NW_021877940.1:0-736 GCF_006229205.1 Suricata suricatta
ACCCATCTTCGAAATACCCATTATACATAAGGACTTGCTGCCTTAAACATTCTTCATGTGTTTTGACAATTTGATGATGATGTCTCTAGATGTGGACCTCTTTACCCACCTGGAGATCAGTAGACTTCTTGCAGGGAATGCTGACGTGTTTTTGTATTTTTTTTTAATTGGGAAATTTTGGCCTTTTCTTCAAATATTTGTTCTGCCTCTTTCTCTCTCCTCTTTTTCTGGAACTTCTATTGTACTTATGTTGGTACATGTGATGTCACACAGGCCTCTGAGACTCTATTCATTTCTTATTTCCTTCTCTTTGTTTTTTCCTGTCTGTAGACTAGACAGTCTCTGCTGACTCATCTTCCAGTTCATTTTTTTCTCTTCCACCTGCTCAAGTTTGCTGTCGATTCCTTCCAGTGGATTTTTCATAACAGATACGACACTTTTAACAGGGGAATTTTCACTTGGATTTTTTTGGTAACATTTCTATCCCTTTATTAACATACTTTGGATGTGCTTTCCTTTAGTTTTTAAACGATATTTCAAAGTGCTGATTTAAAATTTCCCCTTGTATATCTGAGATCTGGGCTTCTTTGCATGCCATTTTTACAGGTTATTTTCAGTTCTATAAACATTTCACTTTCTATGCATGTCTCATTTTTTTCTGTTGGGAACGGAACATTTTAAATAATAAAATATACCAACTCAGGAAGTTAGATTCACCTCCCTCCCCAGGGTGTGT
>NW_021877941.1:0-736 GCF_006229205.1 Suricata suricatta
CCCCCCCCCCGGGACCCCTGTGCCCGCCTGCCTGCAAGCTGACCCTCGGCCCGGCTTGCAAAACACACTGACTCAAGGGAGCCTTATCACCCCCAGCTCAAGTTCAAGAGCACAGGGCAGCCGGATGGAGGCCAGCTCCAGCAGTGGGGTCATGGGGTGATGGAAGCCCGCCCTGAAACCGTAGCTGTGTCCACAGAGGCCACTTGGTCACAGGGGTCAGGGTCCAGCCTCTCTCTGGTGGGGGCTGAGGGGGGGGCCCATGCTCTTCCTGAAGCTGACTTATCCCTACTTCTATGCTCAGAAAAACAAGTGTCCGGGCACCTGGGTGGCTCAGCTAAGCGTCTGACTTCACTCAGGTCATGATCTCATGGTTCATGGGTCCGAGCCCCACGTTGGTCTCTGTGCTGACAGCTCAGAGCCTGGAGCTGCTTCCGACTCTCTGTCTCCCTCTCTCTCTGCCCCTCCCTCTGCTCACACTCTCTAAAAAATAAACATTTAAAAAAGAGAAAAAGGGAAAAAAAAGTGCTTCCGGCAGAGTTCCCAGTCCCGGGTTAGGAGGACTCTGTCTGGGGGTCTCCCTGCCCCGGGGACACGAAACCACCCCCCCCCACACACACACACACACACACACGTGAGACATGAACACACAAGTGACGCCACCGGAGGGCAAGGCAGGGGGAGGGGGGTGTAAGTGCCCCTGGAGACTCCGCAGTGTCCCAGGAAGGGTGCCCCCCCC
>NW_021877942.1:0-736 GCF_006229205.1 Suricata suricatta
AATGCTCAAAATTACAAAGGGAGAAATTTCATTTACCTTTTTTATTCCCTATGAATGCTGGTGATTATATCTAAAGACATTCCTTGAATGTCACACTCTGTCACCTTCTTTCACCTCACATGTTCAGGGTAATTATACCTCAGTGGTTTGGGAAGTCATCTATTGATGTGGACACGACTTGTGTTCAGGACTGAGATAACCATATACAAGCTGAACTACTGAAGTGACATATATTATGTTACTCTACATTCTCCAAAGATACAGCATGTGTACACACACACACACACACACACACACACACAAACACACACACACACTTTTTTTTCTGCTGTGGGTACCATAACTAACATAATTCATATGGCCAAAAATATCTTATGACTATTTTTAAAAAACAAGACTGACTATGATTTATCATAACCAAAACAAAATGACCTTTGTAAGATACATTAATCTGAACTTAAGTTCAACAGTTTATGTTTTGTACACTTCTGTTAGGATTTTTCAGGCCACTCAAAGAAGCTTCTAAGTGAACTTCCGCAGAACTAGAATTAGAATGTGCAGATCACAGAGGAGCCATGGACAAAGAACCAGATTCGCTGTGATCAACATAATAAATCCTGAAAGAAGGAATTTTGAATCTATAACTAAAGGAAGTATATTGAGAACCTCCCAACTCATTTCACGTAAATGAAACCTTGTATGTGGTTTCTTTAGCCAAGAAGAAAATACTATTTGA
>NW_021877943.1:0-736 GCF_006229205.1 Suricata suricatta
ACTGGAACTTAGATCGGCTCTCCTGGTTCTCCAGCTTACCGGCTGCAGAGCTTGATGTCTCCACTTCCAGACTCACGTGAGCGAATCCCTTATTTTATATGTGTAGACACGTATGCACGCCCACAGGCACACGTGCACCCTATCGGTTCTCTGTCTCTGAGGAACCCTGACTAATGCCCTTTGCTCCCAGGATGTGCCTTCTGATATGTGTTCCTTCATGTCCCCATGCAAACGTGACCTGCTGCTTGGCTCCCAAGTCATTTCTCCGTGTCCCGAGGTGCTTGCTTCCAGACTGGGTGAACGCGGTTGCACAACCGCAGCTGTGTGTGTGTGAGTCTGTGATTCCTCACATTGTCATTGACCCTAGGTGTTTCTTTTTTCAAGTTTACAACTTTCCCTTTCTGCCCAACAGCCTTACTGGCTTCAGTGAACAGTGAGGCCACACATGTCCAAGGGCCCTCCATGGGCCATCCCGCGCCTTCCCGCTGGGCAGTCCTCTGCCCTGTCACTCTCTTGTGAACCGCGCTCCCGGCTTCCGGCCACGTAGGCCTGTGGTCTCCTCCGTGGCGGGTCCCCCTCCGGCCTGCCCTGCCTGTGCGCCTCCTCCCACAAACACACTCGGTCTACAGCTTCCCCTGGAAGATGTCTGTGAAGCTGTGATGTCCAGTCAGCACATGTTTGCTCCTTGTCCCCATCTGTAGCTCAGAGCTCCAGAGACCCTTGGAATTTTCCTAAG
>NW_021877944.1:0-735 GCF_006229205.1 Suricata suricatta
ATTCTTTGCATATAGACTAACAGAGTTCACTAACTCCAAATTTTCATCACTGGAAAGTGCAGCAAGTATTTAAAGACTCTCTCTCAGGCATAGGTCACCGTGAAATGAAATGCAGTGATATATTTAAGCCATGTAACAATGCCCCACATATCACAAGTTGTTGACAACTACTACAAAGGTGATGATGATGATGATGATGATGATGATGATGATGATGGTAATGATGGTTTCTTGGATTGTGGAATGCCTGAAGCAAAAGTGCAAGTAATGATAATCTTAAGAAGTAGCTGATATACTTGTAATTTTCTGATCATTTGAATGCAGATAGTATTGATACTAACCAAGTTATAAGCATTTTTCTACTAAATATGTTAAGATATTTCTGCACTTGCTTGAACATTAATTTATTCATGAAATTCTTTCTTCATATGTGGTGTGGAAGGAAAATTCACCTGCCTTGCATGAATTATCACAGATAAAAGTTGGAAAAAGAAACAGAAAAATAGGTAAACATGAATGTGAATATTTCAGCTCGATTTATTCATTTTTAATGTGACCAATATTAGAACAATTTTATGCCTGGATATACTTTGGAAATCAAAAAATAAAAGGCAAAATTTAAAGGAATCATAAGTCATCATTTGACTCTGCTGCCCATATTGTTAGGGCAACATACAACCTTTCTTACTAATCAAGCACCTGCTGACCCAGTCATTGAGATACTGGGTTCAATGG
>NW_021877945.1:0-735 GCF_006229205.1 Suricata suricatta
GGGAAATGTGAACAAGATTGGTGGGTTGTACCACAATTTCTGACTTGGGAGAATGTACTATACATAGAGTTCTTCAAACTGTTATGACTAAAGAAGATTAAAACTAGGCTATCATATCACTGTACACCTATGAGAATGGCTAAAATAAAAATAAAATGCCAAGCAGTAGCAAACATGCAGAACAACTAGAGATGTCATATGTCACTGCTAGGAGTGCAAAATGATACAGCCATTCTGGAAAATGCTTTGGCAATTTTCTCCAAAGTTAAACATGTCCTTACAGTATGACCCAGAAATCCCACTCCTGTTTATCTGCCCAGGGGAGTAAAAATACGCTCCTGCAGAACCCGGAACACAAGTGTTTATAGAACTTCCCTTCCTCATCACCATAAACTGAAAACAACCACAACAGATGAATGGACAAATTGTGATACATTCGTACAATGGAATGTTACTCAGGAATGAAAAGGAACAAACTTTTGGTACACATGACAACTTGGATGAATCTCAAGAGCATTGTACTAGTTCAAATGGTGACATACAGTATAACTGCACGTAGGTGATACTAGTTAAGTCGAAAATGTATATGATATTTTCACCTCTATGGGGATGGAGAGCAGATCGGTGGCTGCTAGGGTCAGTGGGCTCTGAGGGGTGACTACAAAGGGACAGCAGCAGGGAGTCTTGGGGGGCAATTGAACTATTCTGTGTCCTGAGTGTAGTGATTATTACCCA
>NW_021877946.1:0-735 GCF_006229205.1 Suricata suricatta
TGCTTTGTAGACAAGGCAGAGCTGACAGAGGCATTCCTTCCAAATGGAAATCCCTGGAAACTGTGGGAAACGAGTATAAGGGAGGGTCAGCTTCAGGGAGAACAGGGGATCAAACAAAGAATTTTGACCCCAAGCTTTTTGCACACTGACTTGACTCCGTTTCACTCACCTTCTACATTGTCCACTCTTTCTTAATTGTCCCAGAGGGACAATGAAGGCAGAGATTCTAAACTATGGTCATCTTGTTAGACAAAATGGCCAGCTGCTCACCCCCTCTTGTAATACAGAAAAAAACAAAATGCTGTGAAGCGAAAATCTGTAAAATTATGTTTTGCTTTAAAAGGCTCAGATAAGAGTTCAGGCCAAAGAGACTTGGACGAAACGGAGGCGGGCACTGCCAGGAGGAAGCCGCCCTCGCCGCTCGCCTGCCGTGGTCCCTGCGCAAGGACCTCTCAGCCACGCCCATCAGCTTCCTCTCAGGCTGTTCCTCTTCTCAGCTCAGCGCGGGCCGCTCTCCTGCAAGTTCATAAGCCCCTCTGAGACATGCGTGCAGGTTCCCCAGGCTTCTGCAAAACAAAGGAAGAGAAGTTATTGTAAACCATGGGAAGTGGAACTCTTGTTTCAAATGCAGCTGGCTGACCTTGTCGATGAGGAAAGATCACTGTAAAGAGTGATCATGGGGCCCTGGTGGCTCAGTCGGTTGAGCCTCCCACTCTTGATTGAGACTCAGGTCGT
>NW_021877947.1:0-1543 GCF_006229205.1 Suricata suricatta
AAGACCAAAGACTACCTTTTTCTATTTAGAGTCCAACTTCACACTGTCAGAACTTCAAATTCTCCAGACTCCCATGGCAAAGCTACTTTAGGTCAAAGTACAGCCAGACACAAATGCCTAGATATCTATCCTCAAAAAGGTCTCGGGCTTCAGAAGGGTTAATGGTACTACTTGTGATAGGCTCCATAACTGTTCTATTCAAGTGCTGTGTCTACAGACCCCCATATCTAGATCTCAGACTGGGTTTTTGTTAGCTCTGCAAATACCGAATTGGACAAATATTTATTCAACATCCGCTATGTGCCACATACACTACTACTAGGCTCTGAGAAAGCAAATTTATATAAGACATGATTCCTGCCCTTGAGAACTTGACTATATCTTGGTAATGTCTTTACTCTGTCAACTCTTCTACCCTTACATCTGTCTGTATTCCAAGTCCCTGACTCCTAGCCTAATATCACCTAAATAATTGATTTCCAACACGGCCCAAATTCTAGAATGTTCCCAAGGTCACTGGTGCTATGACCCAGGACCAAAAGTTTTGCTTGTGGTCTTAATCCATTGAAATCTGATACTGATTCAACAGCAGGAATAAAAATGCTTAGCAAATACTAGACTGCAATATATATACTTGCTCTAAGGTTTATAGATGTTTCAAAATCAAAGAGCCATGAGAAATCATTTAAGTTGGTGTTCCACGTGGATGTATTTTAATTTGCATAAGGATCACCTGGAGATATTGCTAAAATGCAAATTCTGACTCAGTCAGTCTGAGGTGGAGCCTGGGACTCTGCATTTCTAACAAGCTTGAAGCTAATATCCATGCTGCTGGTCCACGGACTACACTTTAAGCAACCAAGCTCTGTGGTTTTTTTCCCACTTATCAATGAAAGCAAGCCACGAGAGATGTTCAGGATCCAGTCATTTTGGTCTGAAACTCAGAAAAAAATAATAAGTATTATTAAGTGCATCCAGTCAACCAGTACAACAATTCATTAAAAAAACCAAACAATCAGCAGCATCTCTGCTGGGGATGCAGTGGGTGAGCAGAGTTCTCTCTGCCCAATCAGGACATAAAATTAAAGGAAGTCATTTTAACTTCTATAGCTTTTGCTTAAAAATTAAAAATGGAATTACTATACGATTCATTGATTCTCCTTCTGGATATATACACAAAAGATTGAAAACAGATTCAAAAAGATATTTGTGTATCCATGTTCATAGCAGGATCATTCACAATAGCCAAAAGGCAGAAGCAACTCAAGTGTCTACTGACAGAAAAAAGATACACCACAACATGGACAAACCTTGAGAACACTGCACTAAGTGAAACAAACCTGTCACAAAAGTGCATATACTGTTTGATTCCATTTGTATGGGATACCTAGAGTAGTCAAACTCACAGAAACAGAAAAGAGCAAAACAAAGTGAATGTACTCAACGCCATTGAACTGTACACTTAAAAAATGGTTAAGATCAGAGGGGCCTGGGTGGCTCAGTCAGTTGAGTGTCTGACTTCGGCTCAGGTAATGAACCCACG
>NW_021877948.1:0-735 GCF_006229205.1 Suricata suricatta
CCACGAATGTGAGATCTGACCTGAGCCGAAGTCAGAGGCTTAACCGCCTGAGCCCCCCAGCCGCCCCTAGATTTTTTTTATTCTTAATTGTGCTCTGGAGCGCCTGGGTGGCTCAGTGGGTTAAGCCTCCGACTTAGGCTCAGGTCAGATCTCACGTTCGTGGGTTCGAGCCCCACGTCAGGCTTTGTGCTGACAACTAGCTCAGATCCTGGAGCTGCTTCTGGTTCTGTGTCTCCTTCTCTCTCTGCCCCTCCCTCTCTCATGCTCTGTCTCTCTTTCTCTGTATCAAAAATAAAATATTAAAAAAAAATTGTGCTCTTATACCCATGACATGCTTTGGTACCATTCTCATTAACTTTTCTGTCTTCTGTAGTAATTTTTTTTTTTTTTTTTGCAGTTTACATAGATGTTACTTTCAACACCTTAAAGGTATAAAGGCCATATTAAACTGATATTCTCAGGGGTGCCTGGGTGTCTCGGTAGGTTAAACCTCCAACTTCGGCTCAGGTCAGATCTCACGTTCGTGGGTTCGAGCCCCGCGTCAGGCTCTGTGCTGACAGCTAGCTCAGAGCCTGGAGCCTGCTTCACATTCTGTGTCTCCTTCTCTCTCTGCCCCTCCCCCTTTCATGCTCTGTCTCTCTCTGTATCAAAAATAAATAAAACATTAAAAAAATAAATTAAAAAAAATAAACGGATACTTTCAGTTGCATCAAAATTATCCTACTTACCAGCTCC
>NW_021877949.1:0-735 GCF_006229205.1 Suricata suricatta
TTAGTCATCAGGGCTTGTCACTTAATTACAAGGCTCTTAAGTTTCTATGATTGCAAAATTCACCTTATAAGATCTGATACCTAATTTTCTTTAGCTCATTGGAAAACAAGAAAAGAAAGGATTTTCAACGCACACATGAGGGAATAATGGAAATTAATATTGAAGGAATTAATCTATGGTAATTAATTTTAAATCACTCATGACTCAAACACCAATTATATACAAAATATGAATTGATGCTTTGGAGTATAACTTAAATAAGCCACAGATCAGATCCACTAAGGATTGTGTCCATTTAGAATGTCTAATGCTAACAGTCATTTTTATTTATTCAAAAATATTTACAAATATGTACTGAGTACCTACAATGTCATCGGCATGGTACCAAGTAGGCGAAACACAAAATGGATAAATTGTAGGCCCTTCCCTCAGTGGGCTCATAGTGTAGGGAGGGGGAAAAGCTTAAATATTCTTTTATTTTTTCAGTTTTTATTTATTTTTTTATGAAATTTTATTTTATTTTATTTTTTTTACTTTATAAAGTTTCATATTTTTTAACATATGCAATTATTTTCCATCATTTACAATACAGTAGTTACAATGACACTCCAAACAGAAAAGCAAAGTAAAAAATCAAAACCCCAACTTCTGTTTCATGTAATTAGACTTATACAGAAATTAGAAGGTTAGGTACCAACTAGTTAATCACCTAATTTCACAGCTATCTGAAGTGGC
>NW_021877950.1:0-735 GCF_006229205.1 Suricata suricatta
TATCTATGACCTAGGACAGGTTCTTTAAGCTTTTAAAGCCTTAGTTTCCTTATGTAATGGGACGTTAAAATAGGACTCTTCTTGTCCCCATTTGAATGAGTCCCCCGAAATGATTATAAACTCACCCAAATTCTAAAGTGATGGGTAAGGGGCCCCTGGGTAGCTCAGACAGTTAAGTGTCTGGCTTTGGCTCAGGTCATGATCTCATGGTTTGTGGGTTCGAGCTCTGTGCTGACAGCTCAGAGCCTCGAACCTGCTTCGGATTCTGTGTCTCCCTCTCTCTCTGACCCTCACCTGCTCGTGCTGTCTCTCTCTGTCTCTCAAAAATAAAGAAAAAACATAAAAAAAATTAAGTGATGGGTAAGATCACTAAATCAGAGGCTGAAGAAGAGGTAGTTGAGCATTGATTCCCCAGTACTTAGCGGACAACACCCCTATTCTTAAGGGAAGTCTGGAGATTAGAATAGGATATTTGGGGAGAACTATTGTGCTAGGTATCCTGTGAGGCCTTGATCCTGAAGTGGGATCCCTCTCATGCATTACATTTAGTGTCATGTGTCTTCAATCTCCTTTAATCTGGGAAGTTCTTCAGCCATTTTTGTCTTTTATGACCTTGTCATTTTAAAAATTATAGGCCATTTATTTTGTAGGACATCATTCAATTTGACTTTATTAGATGTTCCCGATGACTAGATTGAAATTTTACATTTGTAGCAGGAATATTTCTTAACTGAC
>NW_021877951.1:0-735 GCF_006229205.1 Suricata suricatta
GGACTCTGTGCTGATAGAACAGATCCTCTGTCCTCGCCTTTCTCTGCCTCTCCCCTGCTTGCACACTCTGTCTCTAAATAAACAAACAAATTCTTGGTGAACACACACACACACACACACACACACACACACACACACACAGGCAAAGGAACTTCAGAGCAAGCTCCTTTCCCACCTACCTCCCAAGGAACTTACTGGTTCCAGGTGAATGGGTGAGTCTGGGGGCACTCAATAGCTCTTGGTTCCACCTTGGTTTCCAGTCTCTTCTTCTTAATCATCCAACAGTTACTGTATGACAGTTACCGCCATGCACTCCCGGAAATCAGAACCTGTCTCTTTTTTTTTCCCTTAGATGTGTCTTTTCCTCAGGCTTACCTTACTTCTTCTCTTGTTTCCATATCTAAAAAGACCAAATGTGACCTCTTTATACATTTATCTTTATTGTCTAAATATTATCAGCCCAATTATTAGTCACATACCTTATCTGTTACCCAAAGCAAGTCACTCGTGGAGTCATGATTGCATTCTGGTTACTCCAAAAATGTATACTTGGAAAATGAACAGGTGAGAATAATTTTAAGTTTTTAAAAATAATTGCTTTTTAATTTTTATAAAATAATAGATGCTCAATATAAACTTGGCAAAACAATATGACTAGCCTTAAACTCTTTTGCTGGATATGTCTGAGTACACATTGGCTATGGAATCCAGATGTAGGCTAATGCTCCTTCGCTC
>NW_021877952.1:0-735 GCF_006229205.1 Suricata suricatta
TTGTTGATCTGATATCTATAAAGTGCCTTATCATTTCCTTTGCATTCTCTTACTGATGAATTTTATCACCTTGATATGTTCATTGCCAGTTCAGGGTTCTTCTGTGAGTGACCTCTTCATATTGTTTAGCTGTTTTTGCCTATTGAGATTAAAAAAATCTTTTTCTTTATTAATTTATTGAAATGCTTTATTCTGCTAAACAATCATTGTTTAGCAGAAGACTGTTCAATGATCAGTTTGGGGACAATATGATTATCTATATGGAAAAAAATTAAAAGAAAATTCATATATCTGATCATAGGAAAGAAATAGAATTGACTAAAGACTGAAATTTGGGTAAAAGAATCTAAAATCTTTAAGAAAATATATAGGAGGCTTTTTTTGTAGTTTTAAAGGAGGTTTATTAAACAAGCTATGATAATAAAAATTTTAAAGGAGCAATAAAAGTTTGACAATAATAACAAAAAACAGCATAAGCACAGTGTGAAGACAAAGTCTAGAAGATATTTTCAATTCAATAGCTGACAGAGGATTGTTTAGCAGAATAAAGCATTTCAATAAATTAATAAAGAAAAAGATTTTTTTAATCTCAATAGGCAAAAACAGCTAAACAATATGAAGAGGTCACTCACAGAAGAACCCTGAACTGGCAATGAACATATCAAGGTGATAAAATTCATCAGTAAGAGAATGCAAAGGAAATGATAAGGCACTTTATAGATATCAGATCAACAA
>NW_021877953.1:0-735 GCF_006229205.1 Suricata suricatta
ATATAATTCAAATTCTTGAGGATGAACATATATGGATAATGTGTAGATTTTTGGTGGGAATGCCTATGTCATTGTTGGATGGTGGGTTGGCTGTGTTTGAAAGGTTCACACCTGCACCTTTTTAAGTCTTTAGGTGAAAATGTTTTAGGAATTTAGAAGTGCTTATAAAGGCAAATAGGGCAGTGTTATCAGGATTTTAAAGAGAAAATGCCTTTGAGTAAAAGACAGGAAATGGCATATCTAGGGTACAGCACAATTACTGTAGTGATTGAATGCTGGTTAAGTTACCTTAGATTTCAACTTCATAATGGACTGTCAAGCCAGACAAGAATTTTCTAGGAGCAAGGACTGTGACTTTACCCTGGGCAATTGGAATTTTTAGTGTAATGAGGTTTTAGTTAATATTAAGTTGTGCCTGAAATAATCACCATCGTCATCATCACCTCATCATAGCATTCAATCTTTTTCTTCACAGTTTACAAAGTGAATCACAGCTCTGAAAATAATTTAAAGAAGTCTTCTCTCATCCTTGACAGCTTAGATGAAGCTGGAGGTTCAGGGATCTGTGACTGCCTTGTCCACAGCCATGTGGCCGCCTACTCACAAATAGCAGGGATTAAACTCAGGACCACTCCTAGTAAGTTTCAGCTCATCTCCCTGTTTAATCATACTACTGGCAAAGGACATCCGGCCGAGGAGCTGTGGGAAGTAAGCCAGAGGTTCCCAAGACCCACT
>NW_021877954.1:0-735 GCF_006229205.1 Suricata suricatta
TAGCTCGTGCCCAAATCAGGGACAGCAAGGTCCGGAGAAGCCTTCCAGGTGCCCTTGGAGGAGTCCTGGCTTCTGGAAGCTTCCAAGCTTCCCGTTTCTTCCCTGAGCACCTTGTGGGCTCACTGTGTAGTTAGACCCAACTCACAGGTTGTGCTGAGGACAGAAATCCCCACAAATAAATCGCCCAAACCTGTGAGTTGGGTCTCACAAAGGTTCTCAAAATACATGGAAAGTAAAGAGGACACTGGCAAAGACCACGTGATCTGAAGCCTAGTTTCCAAGTGCGATCTTCCCCCTGTCCCCCCCCCCCCCCCCCCCCCCAGCCCAGACTGGACGTACAGACTCCGTTGTCTTCCTGGGCAGGAAACTCACCAAGGAAAAGGAGTCTCATTCCATTTCGTCACCGAATGCGAACGAGGGGGAACCGGCTTCATCGAAGCCCTCAGAGATTCCCGCCAGCTGTTCGCTGTCGCTCGGCTGAGGACAGTCGCCGCGAGGGCTGTGCGGGGTCTCAGCATCTCTGCTGCAGAACTGCATCTCCATCGTTTCCTTCCCAACCCGGAGTCCCTGTCCAAGGTGGGGCGCTGTGACGCATGGCCTGAGCGCACACCGGCTGCGCGGCGCACACGGCAGGCGGTGCACGGAGCTCCGCGCGTCCAGCTCAGTCCCGGCGGCACCTCCCGCTATGGCCGCGCAGCCTGCAGCCCCAGGACGGCTGGAGGGGGAGCCGTGGCC
>NW_021877955.1:0-735 GCF_006229205.1 Suricata suricatta
GTCTTGGTGTCTTCCATTGTTTTTAGAAACATCTCTTCAAATATTCCTTTTGTTCATTCTCTCTTTTTTTCTTCTTCTGGTACTTCAGATCCATGTGCATTAACCTGTTTGATTTTTTTTTTGATTCATTATTTTATTTTTTTCCATAATATTTTATTGTCAAATTGTTTTCCATACAACACCCAGTGCTCTTCCCCTTAAGTGCCCTCCACCATCACCACCACCTCTTTTCCCCCCTCCCCTTTCCCCTTCAACCCTCAGTTCATTCTCAGCATTCGATAACCTGTTTGATTTTCTTGCAGCTCCTGGATAGTCTATTCTCTTTTTCTTTTTCTCACTCATTTTTAACTTTTGATTTCATTTAGAGAATTTCTCTTCTCTTCTCTTCAAATTCACTGACTTGTGTAGAGTTAATTGTGTTGATTGATGTACCTGCTAAGGAATACTTCATCTTTTTTTAATTTTTTTTTTTTTAGTCTTTAACAGTTTATTGTCAAATTGGTTTCCATATAACACCCATGGCTCTTTGCCACAATTGCCCTCCTCCATCGCCACCACCTCTTCCCCACCCTCCTTCTACCCTCGGTTCTTTTTCAGTGTTCAATAATCTCTCAGGTTTTACATCCCTCTCTCCCCAACTATCTTTTCCTCTTGACCTTCCCATGGTCTTCCATTAGGTTTCTCCTGTTCTCCTGTTAGACCTATGAGTGCAAATATATGGTGCGTGTCCTTCTC
>NW_021877956.1:0-735 GCF_006229205.1 Suricata suricatta
AACGGCAGTTTTCTACCAGTTGGAGGGATCCCGGCTCCCACACCCCCAGCAAAATGTCTACCGGGAGGCAGCACTGCAGGGAGAGAGCCGGAGGGTATAGACTTCAGCAGCACAACCAGACACCCAGCTCTGCGCCTTGCAGGTGCTCCAATAAGTGGTTTGCAGGAAAGCTTTACTCAGTTGCAAAACCAGCGATGCTCCGAAGGCGGATCTACCAAAGTTTTGGAGGCTGTCGGTCACAGGATCGACCAGAGGTTTAGACCTTTGGCTCCATCGGGACGGTTAAGCTGTTTATTCACCGGGTTGTTACGCAGGGTCCCGTAAGAGCGGAGATGCCCGAAGCTGCTGTCAGCACCGTGTAGCGTGAACACCACTCGTTTCTCCACTGAAATGAGATGCTCGTTAACCGTGCTCCGGCACAGACGGGATGGTGCGGCTCGTGCAGGTGGATCCCCTCGCCTCTGGAGTCCAGGGTCCTCGCGGGGCCTTCAGGTGCCAGCCCAGGGGTTCGTTCTGCGCTTCCTCCTCTGTCGTCCCTCGTCCCGCAGCAGAAATTGAAGGCAACTTGCACACACATGCACACATATGCACACACGCACACACACACGCACATGCACACGCACCGCCACGTCTGCGCGGAAACACGCAGAGAAATTACCGATGGTGTGACAGCGTCAGCAAGCGAGGTCGCACGCAGTCACTGCGTCTGCAGGGCGCCGTTGGCCTGGCCCTGGA
>NW_021877957.1:0-735 GCF_006229205.1 Suricata suricatta
GGTGAGGAAGGTTAAGAGGTACAAACTTCCGGTTATAAAATAAGTCTCAGCAATGAAAAGTACAGCATGAAGAATACAGTCAATAATATTGTAGGAACAATGTACGGGGTCAGATGGTGACTACATTTATGCGGCAAGCATACCGTAATGTATAGAAATTGGTGAATCACTATGTTGTGCAGCTGAAACCAAAATAACATGCTATGTTAAAAAATAATAATAATAGTAATAATATACTTCCTTTATAGCTCCCAGTTTCATGGCTATGTAGTGGCAGACCAAGAATCTAAAACCAGTTCTGAGAAACGTGTCCTGATCCGCACTGTGTATCTGGATTTAAGGTTTGAGAAGACCTTCTGCAGATAGAAGAAACACTCCAATATGGTTCATTTTCTATTTTCCAGATTGTACAGAATGTTGAAAATTTTTACTTACTGTTTCCTTTTAACTTTTTAATGTTTTCTATTTTTGAAAGAGAGACAGAGAGCAAGCAGGAGAGGGACAGAGAGAAAGGGAGATACAGAATCCAAAGCACCCTCTGGGCTCTGAGCTGTTGGCACAGAGCACGATGCGGGGCTCACATCAGGAACTGCGAGATCATTACCTGAACTGAAGTCGGACCCTTAACCGACTGAGTCACCCAGGCACACATTACTGTTTCTTTTTTTCCTGAATTAATGTTAAGACTTTGCTTTTTTCCTAGTTTTATTAAAATGTAATGGACCAAAAAATTTT
>NW_021877958.1:0-1543 GCF_006229205.1 Suricata suricatta
AAAATGGGAATGAGGCGAGTTAAAAGCTTTTGCATGTTGGTGATGGACGGGAAAGAACGGAGAGCCGTATCTACCTTGGGTGAGGCCGACGGAAACTGGAATCATGCCACTCAGATTTTGTCCCCGTGCCTCCACAAGCCAGCTGCCTGGAGTCAGTTAAATAATGTTTCTAGGTCTCAGTTTCCTCTCCTGAATCATGTAAAATAATTTCTCAGACCACTGCCATCTCTAGGCATCTGACTCTGATTATCCGATGTGTTGACCCTGGCAGGGCCCTCTTGGTGTCGGGTAGGGTGAGCATCAGGCTGGTCCCCACCTCTCTATGACCCTGCCCAATGACGAGGAAACACAAACACATTACACCCATACTTGATGAGACAAAAACAACAAGAAAGAAACATGAAACAGGGGAAAACCACAACTGAGAAACTGGACGCTGCACTGAGTTAATTGTTGAAACCTTGTGTTGAAGTATAACGTGTATACAGAAACGTGCGCCATGAATATGCAGAAAAATGCAAAAGCCGTAGAGGACAGCCTAATGAATTTTCACAAAATTCACACCCACGGGCCTACCCCCGAGCTGAAACAAGACACTCCGAGTGTCCCGGAAGAAGTGTCCATTCCCCAGTAAACTACCCCACCCCCACCCCCGCCAGGTAACCACTATCCTAACTTCCAATTTAGCTTTATGTTTCCCAGTTTAATATCTTACACAAGTAAGATTAAACAATATTTTTCCATATGAAAATGTCAGCGTGGTTCCATTTAGATGTTGGTGGGCGTTTAAGTATTTTCTGGTTTGGGCTGCTCTGGAGTGCTGCTGGACATTCTTGTCCGTGCCTCTCAGTGACTATTTGGACTCACTGTGTTGGAAGTACACCCAACAACGGGTGTACTAATTTGCATTGCCATCCGAGTGTATGGGAGTTCTGGTTGCTCCACATCCTCACCAGCACTTACTATTGTCTCTGTTTTCCTTTTTTAGCTACTGAGTTGATGGGCGTAAAGTGGTTCCCCATTAGGGGGTTCAGTTTGTGTTGTCTTGATGGTTGTTGAAGTTGGTACCGGTTCTGATGCTGATGGCCATTTGGATGTCCTCTTTTGTGATCTTTCTGTATCCTACAGACAGTATCGATGTTTCCAGCCTATACTGTGGTGTTTTTCCCTTTTCTCTGTAAATAGAATCAAGAATTCTGAGCAAAAACACTGCTTTGCTGATATGGCATCTCTGTTACCATGGCTACGAGTCTCTAACAATGCATTGATCTGCTCAGGAAACACTGGGAGCCCTGGGAGATCATCTGAGGTACCACAGTGAGGGGACACGTCACCAGGAACATTGAGAGAGGGTGATGGGGAGAAATAATCATGGCAGGGGGAGGACTTTCTTCATCCTTGTAGCCTTCTAGAGCACACAGACCTGGCCCTGCCTCTTTGGCCAAACAAAAAGGTTATACCTTCGCTAAAGTGAATTAGCAGCTACTGTAACGGATTCAGAGCAGTGAATAATTTAAGGGTGCACGAGAGGGGCAAGCCTCTC
>NW_021877959.1:0-735 GCF_006229205.1 Suricata suricatta
GTAAAACTAAAACCAGGTGGTTTAATCATTTCTAGCATCTGCATGTAAGTTCGTAAGTATCAATACTCCAGTATTTCAAACCTCCTTGAACTTTGGTCCCCACTGCAGGAGAGCGTACTCTGTCCCCCCTCCTAATACTGTAAGGTTATCCCAGGCTGGAAGTAGGGGACCTCTTCTCATGAGTCCTTGTATTATATTCAATTGACAGTGGTGGCCCAGAAAGAGAGAGCCCCTGCAAAGAGAGAGCATCTGTGTCTCCAGGGCTTCGAATGGGTCTTCACACACAACCATCTAGAGGTTAATGTGGCTTGTGTGTGGGTGTGTGTGTGTGTGCACGCACACGTGTGCAAATGGCACATTAACAGGTCAGTTCCATTTGCTTATACTAGATAATTTTATATTATCTTATCTTATATTGTATTACCAAATTATATAATGAGTCTGACTGATCTGAAAAGAGGGCCTTGGTCAGTTTCCAGTGTGTGCACTGAGCCCAGTGGAATGAACAGCTAGCAGTAGGTCCTGGATCCCTGTGTACTTGACACAGAATCTAATCACACAGGCTTATTGCTAAACAGACCAGTGGCACATACAGCTGGTGGAAGAATTCTGAGCCTCCTAAGGAGACATCTATAGCATCTGGTACCAATTTGGACTCATTGCAGACTTTGAAAAGCCCTTTCTTCAGCTCTCTGGAAACTGGGATGAGTCTAGCCTTGGATTTTAATTTTGAGG
>NW_021877960.1:0-735 GCF_006229205.1 Suricata suricatta
AGTTTCTACCTCAAATGAACTCCCCTGTCTGAGTGAATTTCCTGGTAAAAGATCCCATTTTAATAGAATGTGAAAGCTGCAAGAAGGATGGAGCTTACAGATCGCAGTATGGTCTGTTAGATAAATGACCAGGGGTAATATATCTTAAAACCACAGTTTGTTGACAAACAGAAAGCCCAGGGAAAAAAAAAAAAACCCTAGTGGTTCAGCATTCATGCCTAAATGTAAATAACATGTGTGCCTTCAGCCCATGATGTGTCAGTGCTTGGGGGGAAATTGGTAAGGATTAAGACCAGGAGCCTTTTGGGAGCTGTTAGGCATTGTCCTCATGGGCCTGACCTCACAAACTTTCTCTTAGAGGAGAAAGCAAAAGGTGGCTGCCTTCAAGCTTTGCTCCTAAAGTTGCTGCAGAGAGCCCCCCAAATCACCTTGTAGCTGGCTTCTTTTGAGTGAGCTGGCATTGAGTCACAATAAAATTATCATTTTATTTAGCGGCTGAAGAAATGGATGGTTTGTACTTTTTAATTTAAAAATAGTCTTTGGCCGGAGAGTGGGTCCCTAGGTGTTGATAATGCTTAGGAACATGAGGGTACTCTTGCTCTGTATTTAAAGTGAGACCCTTTGTTTCCTCCTTTGGATTATCCTCTTTCCTGAGGTCTGCCTCATGGTAGTCTGGTGACTGTGAATTACCTTTGCAGAGTAGAAAGGTGGTGTTACTGTTTTACGTTGAGTTTC
>NW_021877961.1:0-735 GCF_006229205.1 Suricata suricatta
GGGCCTGGCGTTCGTCAACCAGTACCGCGTGGTGGACCTGGCGGTGGCGGCCGCGGGGTCTGGTACGGACGGCCGAGTGGAGTTCCTGGTGGAGCCCGTCCCCAAGGAGGGCTTTCTGGTGCCGCAGGCCGAGTGGGCCAGGGCGGCCCTGCTCTACTCGGGGCCCCACACGTGAGCGAGCATTAAAGCAGGGTCCTCCTCGTTTCCAGGCTACGGCTGCTTCGTGCCAGGACCACAGGCCCCCGAGGGGCTGCAGGGGACGTTGGCAATAGGAACCCTGAGTGGTCCGTTTGCCGGGTGGACGATTTCCCGGCATGGAAGAGCTCTGTCTCATCCGGTCTGTCCCATCAGCTCCCAGGTGCAGGGACAGGATTGAAGTTAGTCCCGTCTGCGCCACGAAGGTGACTTCCTAATGGGCTGAGAGAGCCGCGTAGGCTCACCAGGCCTGAAGGAGGCAGGGATTCTCTGAGCAGCCTGGCCCCAGCCGGGCCGCAGGCGCTCCGGCCGCCCTGGTCCGTCACATCCTCTGCCTCTGCCACGGTGGGCGGGGCTCAGGGGGCTGAGAAGCGTTGGCACAGGCACTTTGAGGACGCTCTTCACTGGGCCCCTTCCTCTCTGGCCTCCTTCTCTGTCTTCTAACACCTCCCTTCCTTTGGCCAGCGGCTCTGCGTGGGGAGGAGGTGAGGGATGAGGGAGCCGAGGTGGCTCCTCCGGGCTCACAGCTCCCCTGCCGAG
>NW_021877962.1:0-735 GCF_006229205.1 Suricata suricatta
AGGGGTTAATTTTAGACAGAGGATTGTTTTTGCCCCAACAGCAGGCAGTGAGCTGGGAACAGAAATAAAGTAAGGGAAAGCAGGTGCCACTAACTGACTCAAGTTGATTCAAAACTTAAAGGTATATGCCTTCATTGCTTTTGCAAAGCAATGAGAAAAATCCCAAATTTTTTCTCCTGCGCTCCTGAGGCATAGCATCCATGGTTGCTTATGTAGATTCTCCTGTGTCCCGGAGATCTGGCCATCAAAGATCACTCTGCGGGAGGTTTTTTGGCCTACTGGGCCCCAACATTTATATACTAGAAATGTCAAAAACACAATGGTAAAAAAAATCTATGAACAATATTGTGAGATATATTATATATTCATGTACTGGACTGATGTACATTAAAATATTTAAATAAAAAAGTGCTAAGGAAATTTAATTTTTACCTTAGAAATAATAATAATATACTACATTGTTTCTTTTACTTTAGATCATTTTGTACAAATTATTCCATTATTTACTAAAAATTATATAAACTTATTTATTTCATTTATATATTATTCAGGTAGCTTAGAGTCCAATGAGAGAGGCAGACATGGAAAATGTATAATATAATATAGCATGAAAACTACAACAATCAAGACACAGAGTATCCTGTGAAATGATCAATCAACATTCTTCCCCCTTTGGAGAGAATCAGGTAATGAGAAACTTGTGAATTTAGTGAAAATGTTACCAAGATGTTAACT
>NW_021877963.1:0-735 GCF_006229205.1 Suricata suricatta
TTTTTTAGTGTTTATTGCTTGGCACAGGGAATGTAATGACTAGCAATATCACTGTGAGCTTCTGAGTGGTAGAAAACTATGCATCCTTAAAAACAAATGTATAATTATGATAAAAACTGTGAATAAGAGAAAAGGAATGATGTGGCAAGACCTTGTAACAAGCAGGGTAAGTCAGTAAAGGCTTTTCTGGGGAAAATGTATCTAAGCTGAAGGCTGAGGAATGAGTTAGCCAGGCAAAACTGAAGAAATATTATAGTGCAGAAAAAGTCCTGAGGCAAAGGAGGCATGTTGGATAAACCCCAAATGCAATTTGGCTAAAGATAAATGAGATCAGAAGCACAGTGATATGAGATTAGGTCGGGAAGCAAGTGGAAGCCAATATAAGAAGGTAAAACTGAAAAGGCAAAGAAAGACCAGATCTGTAGGGACTTGTATGTCATATTAGGGTTTTAGATTATCCTAAAGGTAACGAGAAGCCATGAAGAATGTAAAGCAGGGAAGTAATATAAGAAATTCTGCATTTTTGAAAGATCACTTTGGAGACTAGATAGAGGGAGAAGAATAAGGCTCCTTTCTTTGTTCCTTCGCTATAGTACTTGTAAGACAACTGTTACTTTCTCTGTGAAGCTTTCTTTATGGTTTTTGCCTATAGAGGTGACCTTCACTCACACTCATTTGCTCACCTAATGAACCTACTGTGCTACGATCCTAACACCTACCAAGGACACCTTAGGT
>NW_021877964.1:0-735 GCF_006229205.1 Suricata suricatta
GGAGACAAAGTCTGTCCTCTTCTCACTTCTGCATACCTTCATCCATGACAGGAACCAGGGTCTGAAACGTTTATAAATGCTTGGTGTATA
Organism: Suricata suricatta; assembly: GCF_006229205.1. NCBI lineage: Eukaryota > Metazoa > Chordata > Mammalia > Carnivora > Herpestidae > Suricata > Suricata suricatta. The sequence goes on from NW_021877964.1 coordinate 91, forward strand.
GTCCCTCCTGTCTATAAGGAGGCTGTGCGAGCAAATCCATAGAGGAGACACATGCTTTGCACAGCAGAGTAGAAAAGGTGCAGAAGTGCTCATAAATGGGCTGCATAAGACTACATTCCAGAAGAAAAAAAAAGTTCAGGATGCATTTGACACAGTATTTAATTTTAAATATTTTGACTACATTTCCAGATATGTAATAAGATTGTATACTTTTATACTTTAAAATATTCTATAAAGGTTATATTTAAGAAGTTTTATAAGGTAATTTTATTCTCTGATTATAAAAAGATATCATAAATTAAAAAACCAAATAGTCCTACATTTGTATCAAAAATATTCAAAAATTAATCTATTAAACTTTGATTTAAATTCAACTATGTGCCAGGTGTGGCTACTCCATCTGGAATTTCAAATCTGATACAATTTATCGCGGTGTAAGGAAAGGTGGATAACAAAATGGCTAACCTCATTAAATAAGTGACGAAAAGACGGAGGATTGTATATAGAAATGGTACTATGATGATAAATAGTGAAAAAGAATTACACCTTCCAAAGCAACCAAAAATATATTCAGGGGCATGGCCAAAAAAAAAAAAAGAAGTAAAAAGTTCATGAATGAATGTCCAAAGGTTTCTTAATCCTATT
>NW_021877965.1:0-735 GCF_006229205.1 Suricata suricatta
ATTTTTTAAATGTTTATTTTTTTATTTTGAGAGAGAGAAAGAGAGAGAGAGAGAGTCTCAAGCAGGCTCCCCGCCTGTCCGTACAGTGTCTGCCCAGGGCCTCCATCCCTGAAGCAGAGATCCGGACCTCAGGGGAGATCAAGAGTGGGCAGCTGAGCCACCCAAGAGTCCCTCCCCAGGGTCGTGTTAAAACAAATTCCAGGTTTCCAATCATGGGAAATAGTTCTTAGCCTTACCAGCAGGAGCTGCCCCGCCCCCCACCGCTCCCAGGTTGGTTTCCTTTCCTGGGTGAAGAATTGCTGCGTGTAGCCCTGGGGGCTTCATGCCCTGGCGACTTGAGCAGGGACTCCACGGTTGCGAATGGCGCTTTCCTCGAATCAGTCTTCTTTAGGCCTTTACGGGCCATTTTCTTAGCGCTTCAAGTGTTTGAGAACCTCTCCTATGTGTAAGGCACAGTATCTTCTTTTCAGGAGAACAGCTTTCTTAAACGTTCTGATGTAGACCAGATTTCAGCTTGCATCAGAGTCACCTGGGGGCCCTGTTAAAACGCCGATGGCTGTGCCCCACCCTCCCTTTCTGATTCTGTTGCTCTGCGGTGGGACTTGAGAATTTGCTTTCCTAAATTAGTTCCCTGGGGAAGCGGAGGTCTCCCTGTCCAGGACCACACTTTGAGAACCACCGTTGTAGACACAAGGAACTCCTGCCACCTGGTGGACACGGAGGTCACTGCACCAA
>NW_021877966.1:0-735 GCF_006229205.1 Suricata suricatta
CAGGACTCACCAAGGAGAGCCAGCCTGCCCATGGGTCAGCCCTCAGTGTGAGCTCGAGAGCCACACGGACACCAGGGCTCCCAGGGGCTCCCCAGGCCTGAGGCTGCGGCCCCAGCGACCCCCCACCCCCGGCCATCGCTGCAGTGACAGGAGGTCAGGGACACCGAGCCGGAGGCAGCGAGCAGGCCTGATGCCCTCTGTGAACGGGCAGGTCCGTGGGAGGGACCAGGCCCGCTCCCACTTCCCCAGGCTCCCCGCTGTGGTGGCCGTACCACCAGCTCCCCAGGGCTCCCGCTGCTACTCAGACCTTCGCACAGTATGACCGTGCTTGTCCCTGCTCAGACGCGCTGCGCTCTGCTGGCCACCGACACATCAACCCAGCCGCCGGCGAGCTGTTACGCCCTTCCAGGCAGTAAAGAGCATCTGTAGCCTGGGCGCTGGCACCACAGGGGGACAAAGGTCCTAAGGCTCGCGTGCAGAGGCCACGCCCTCCAAGTTAAGGGGTTGCTAAAAACCAGCTTCCGATCCTGGAGCATGGGGGGGGGGGTCAGCAGGGCCCGGGCAGGGCATTACCTTCAGGGCGAGCCTTGGGGGTCTTGAGGCCTCCCTCCAGCATCAGCTCAAAGGCAAACGCCACGTTGTGAACCTGCCGAGGAAGCCAGAGCAGGGGTGAGGCTCTGCAGCCACTCCCAGGCCTGTCCTCCACCCGCTGCTCTTCTTCTGAAAGGCCGAGGT
>NW_021877967.1:0-735 GCF_006229205.1 Suricata suricatta
GACATGGAAGCAGGCTCCAGGCTCTGAGCTAGCTGTCAGTCAGCACAGAGCCCGAAGCGGGGCTTGAACCCATGAACGTGAGATCTGACCTGAGCCGCAGTCGGAGGCTAAACCGACTGAGCCACCCAGGCGCCCCTAGAACTTTAGATAAAAGAGACAAAGAAGCCAAAACTCACCTAATGGGAATGAGTGTGTGTGTAAGGATGTGTGTGTGTGTATGTGCAGTGTATGTGTACAGGGTGTGTGTGTGTGTGTGTGTGTGTGTGTGTGTGTGTGTGTGTACAGTGACTGAAGTAAAAACAAATATTTGCATAGCAGGTGCTCTGTGCTAGTCCTGTTCAGAGCACTTTTCATTTTTTTAATTATTTAAACAAAACAATCATCCTAGGACAGAAGTACTATTCTAATCTACATTGGAAAGGGGGGAACATTGAAGTACTGAGAGCTTGAGCAACTTATTCAAAGTCACACATCTAGTAAGTAGTCCACCAGGTTTTGATTCCAGGCAGTTTGAGCCTCAGTGTAAGGCAAACCATCATGCCACCATTCCAATAACAGGCACTGCCCAGTCCCTTGGAGAGGAGTGAAAAATGAAAGGGGCAAATTTTGTCTGGGGGCTCTGTTGAACTCAGTGCATATGAACAAGGACACTCAGGTTCTCTGCAGAAATATTCTATTCTGAACCAGCGGGCACAGGCTCACAACCACAGAGGGGTCATGCATCCCTGTCCAACT
>NW_021877968.1:0-735 GCF_006229205.1 Suricata suricatta
CCTGGGGGCCATGCCCTGATGACTACAGCCCTGCCTCAGAGAGTCACAGTTACCATTGCACTGTGGGCTCCATCCCTCAGGCGGGCCAGTGGGTAGGAAGGCTCAGCCTTATTCTCCAGAGATGGCTTCAGGTAGTGCCCTATGCAAACTTGATGTCTAAGCACCTACATATCTTTCTGGGCAGCAAGTCCAAAGCTTTCCTTAATTTCCAAGCCATCTGTGACCTACCAAAAGGTTAAGAACCATGGAGTTCTGATCTCAGTGTTCCACTGAGAAGCTCAATCTTCTCCAAGAACTACATGGATTTAAGCAGCAGCTCACGGCAAGGTCACTGGTGAAGACACATGGCGCCTCCACCATCTTTGCCTATACCCCCTTCATTTCTCCTTCTCCCCCTGCACTCTTCGCCAACAATCCAATCAGACAGAAAAGAGAAATGGAAGTTGAGGTGCAGGGGTCTAGAAAATGCTCCCTGGCACATCTAAGCAGTTCTGAAGACAGACTATTAGGTACCTATCTTAAAGGAATCAAACCATAAACCACATTTTTTTATTACCACTGATACGAGTTGATTCATAAAATGTACTTTCCTAAAGTTAAAATAACCTTGCAGTCTGGAATGGAATGTGTTTGAGCCCACAAGTTTTTTTAATAGATGGAATCAGACGAGGGCGCTATCACCTTCCCGGACCCACCATCAGCTTCGTCTTTGGTCCAGGTGACAACTAAACATTG
>NW_021877969.1:0-1543 GCF_006229205.1 Suricata suricatta
ATTATTATTATAGTTACATTTTTATTACAAGTTACATTATTATTAGTTACATTATTATTACAAGTAATAATAATAATAATTGTTATTATTATTATTATTATTATAGTTATATTTTCTTCACTATTTCCTGGGAGCTGATTTTGTATTTTCTCTTTTAAAAAATTGTTGAGGCTGGGGGTGTTTTTAATTGTGGTGAATAAACACATACCATAAAATTTACCATCTTGGCCATTAAAAATTTTTTTTTACTTTAAATTCAAGTTAGTTAACATACAGCATAGTCTTGGCTTCAGGAATAGAACCCGCTGATTCATCGCTTACACAAAACACCCAGGGCTCCTCCTGAAAAGTGCTCTCCTTAATGCCCCTCCCACATGAGCCCGTCCTCCTCCCCCAACAACCCCCCAGTTTGTTCTCTGCATTTGTAAATACTCAGTTCAACACTGCTAACTGCCATTCGCGTTGTTTGTGTAGAGTCTGCAGTTTTACATCTTGCAAAACGGAAAGTCTGTCCCCACGAAGAGCCCTCCCATGCCTCCCCGGTGCTGGCAGAGCCCCTCTGCTCCGGGGCCATGACTGTGGCTGCTCTGGGCGGGCTCTCGGAGTGATGTCATATGCTACCTGCCTTTCTGAGGTTGGCTGCATCCACTTAGTGCAGCGTCCTGAAGGTCCATCTGTTGTCCTGTCCCACTTCGTTCATAAAACAACCCTGTGGGACTTATGTACAGATGAGCAAACTGAGGCTCAGACACCTGTTCAAGGTCCCCTAACAACATGCAATGGGACAGGATTAGGATTCAAAGCCCATTTTATTATTTTTTAATTTTTATTGTTTATTTTTGAGAGAGAGAGGGAGACAGAGCTTGAGCAGGGAAGAGCGGAGAGAGAGGGAGACACAGAATCTGAAGCAGATCCCAGGCTCTGAGCTGTCAGCACAGAGCCTGACGCAGGGCTCAAACCCACGGACCACGAGATCATGACCTGAGCCGAAGTCGGGTGCTCAACCGACTGAGCCCCCCAGGTGCCCCTCAAAGCCCATTTTAAATTATTCCCCGGCCCTCATCTGTCAGGCCAGAACTGTAAAACCAAGGTCTGCTGGGCGGTCCACTGTATTTTCCAGGCACCCTGCCGTTTTCTACAAAGGGGCTTGAATTTTAATTTTATTTCAGTGACAGTCTTCCTTCCTGCCTCCTTTTATGTGGGGGGCCCTGGGGCTCAGGCACAAACACCTGCCCCTGCACCTCGTCTGAGAGGTGGCCCTGTCCCTGGTCTGCGGGAATCCCTGCCGGTCACGCACTTCCTTTTCCTCCTGTGTCAGTTGACCTGTGGGTGGGCTTATTACCAGGCTCTCGGTTTGGTGTGACTGGTCTATAATGTACCACAATGCTTTACCATTTTCTAATTTACAACGTGTTATTGAGAAAATGAAAGCGGCCTCGGTTCCAAGTTCCTTTAATACAGTGGCAATAAAGAACCCCGGGTCGAGATGCTCAGGTCACATTTGGGGCACAAACCAGCGACAGACGGCGGAGGAAAAGCACAG
>NW_021877970.1:0-735 GCF_006229205.1 Suricata suricatta
AAAGAGAAAATGTGATAACATGGACTTTAAATTCTGACCCTTAAATCTTTGAGGTTGCGGTGATACACCTTGTTCGAAGAACCAAAACACAGGCCACAAACGGGTAGAAAACAACTGCAAATCACGTGTCTGAGAACACACCTAACTGACGAGAGGAAAGAACCGATGGGAGGCCCGTTACCGGCATAGAATGAGTCGGCGAGGAACCCGGAAAAGCGCCGTGGCATTCCCACAGCAAGGACGGGGCTGTTCCGGGGGGTCCTGAGGCAAAAACCTGGACCCAGCTCACCCACGGGCCGGCCCTTGAACCGAAGCCTAAGTCTGACCCCCACTCGAACAAGTGCTCTCAACTCAGTCCTCTGGGGGATCACTGCACGACTGGTGGATCAGGGAGGGCACACCCTTGGGCCTGATCCTAACTCTAGCCATGGCCCTTGCCCTAAGGGGACCACCATTCAGCTCTGAGAAAAGGATGGATTCGGGGCTGATGACTACCGTGGACACCAGAATTTCGCCGTGACATGTCCGAGGCCGTGACAGAGCTGCAGTAAGGGATCCTGAGACAAAACCTAACCTCGGCCACACAATCTTCTGGCTCCTGAATCCAAACCCTAAGCCTGACCTGCACCCTACCATGCACCCTTAATTCAGCCCTTCGGGGAGATTATTGCAGTGCTGGTGATTCTGTCCCTGACAACTCCTGAGGCCTAACCCTAACCCTAGCCTTGGCTCTGG
>NW_021877971.1:0-735 GCF_006229205.1 Suricata suricatta
GGGACGTCACATGCAGGGAAAGCACAGGAGACAGACTGCCTGCTGTTACGGAACGTCAGCCCTCCCAGGTCTTGCAAGTCTTTTATTTTTTACAACCCCAGGGCCACACTATGAGCCTCCGCCTTTCTCCACAGGCAAAGCTTTCTTATCTCCGACACTGGACCTGGGGAGCTATAGCAAGGAGACGGGCCCCTCTTGGTGAGAAAGGATGGGCCGTGCAAGCCGGCATGCAGTGTCCGCTGGGTGTGCAGCCAGTGTGCAAAGCAGCAGCCCGGGCTCATCTGGCAACTGGATGAACACTTTAGTTTGCAGGCCCTTGTGCACCGCACCTACCAGTGTACCCACAATTCCTGCAACCTCCATACTAACTTTGGTTCATTGAACACCAGCCCCAAAGATCTCCAGGTCCTAATCTGCAGAGCCGATGAACACGAAGCACATGTGGTTAAGTTACGTATGTGGAGACGGGGATTTTCAAGGAGGCCCAACAGCTCCTTATGACAGGAAGGCAACCAGAGGAGCCATGACAGGGGAAGCAGAGACTGAAGTGAGCAGGGCCGGGAGCCAAAGGGATGCACAAACTTGAAGAGGCAAATGAGGGATTCCGTCCTGGAGACTCCGGAAGGAAGCAGCCCCATGGACGCTCTGAGAGATACTGAATCTATGTTGTTTCTAGCCACGCAGCCCCTGGAGACTTGTCAGAGCGTCCAGAGCATGCTCAGTACATGGCTCTGG
>NW_021877972.1:0-735 GCF_006229205.1 Suricata suricatta
TTTAGATAAATTTTCAGTAGTAGAACTGCTGGATCACATAGTTATTTCTATTTCTAATTTTCTAAGGAAACTCCATGATGTTTTCCACAGTGGCTGCACCAGTTTGCATTTCCACCAACAGTGCACAAAGGTTCTTTTTTCTCCACGTCCCTGCCAACACTTCTTATTTCTTGTTACTGTGTGGACAAGATTATTTAATAATTGACCCTTGTTTGCTTACTTCCATTTTCAGAATAGACATCTCAGACCTTGTTAAGGAGGGTCATTTCTCTCTTGAATATATTCTAGTCTTAATTCTAATTTTGCACAGAATGGTGAGTTAAATAGCAAGAAGGTTAAAGTGGAATAAAGGTCATCTGTGAGTAGCTTTCCCAGAGCCATGCAGCCCACAGACCCCTTCTGAAGTTAATTTTGGAGAAGAATATTCCTTTTGAGCACATTACTTGACAGACCAGTTACGCTAATCTTGATGTGTGCCTGGGCATTCATTTAAAACATCCCGCCATGTCACAAATACTGTGCTGGTTCTTAGTCACTAAGATGAATAACATACAGCCCTTGTCTGCTTTTGAACACAGTGTAGCAACAGAGTTGCTTTGGAGGAGTGGTGAGAAATTCATGCACTCCTTCAAGAATATTCAAATGCCTATGACAGCCGGGATTTGGTGCAGTGAGCTAGTATGAAGTAAAAACAAAAGAAAGACATGTCCCTTGTTTTCATAGAGCTTATGGCCT
>NW_021877973.1:0-735 GCF_006229205.1 Suricata suricatta
AGGAATAAAAGCTGCCCACCTCCACTGGTGAAATCGGAGAAAACCAAAAGCACTTGCAGGATGTTAGAAATTTAGTTCCAGGAAAAAGGAGAAGAGCTTTGTACACAAGTGGTTGCAAAAGGCATAAAGAAAATACGTAAAATATCTGGAACACGTGCAAAGCCTCTTACAGGAGAAACAAACGGGACTGTAATAAAGACGAATAGAATATAAGGCAGAAAAAAACAAGAGAAGTTATAACAGAGGACAAGAGGCACCCAGCAAAGGGGCTTGAGAATCGGATATTTTGTCTTTTGTTTTTCTGTTAAGCAGTCTCCGCGCGCCCAGTGCAGCAGGGAGCCCAAACTCACACAGTGAGATCAAGTCCTGACACGAGTCAGACACTTAACCGACTGAGGCACCCAGGCGCCCTGGGAATTGGATCTTCTAAGAAAGTCACTTAATACATGAAGTACAGAGAAGAAAGAGTGGAAGAATAAAAAAAAACAGTAGACGGATGTAATGAACAAAATTAACTAAAGCTTAAGCAAAATAATTAATGCCAAATCTATATAAAGTGTGAGAGGAATTTAAAAGTAAATAAAGTGACCGTGGAAAAAGACACTGAAACAGGCCTGAACGCAGGAAGTGTGCTATGAGGGTCCAGGAGATGCCTGTAGTTTCCTGAACGCTTATTTAGCACTTACTATGCATAAAGCAACGTTCTAATGCTTCACAGATGCTTACCTTACTTTG
>NW_021877975.1:0-735 GCF_006229205.1 Suricata suricatta
AGGAAGAGTGAAGTAAATACTTTGCCACGCACACACAAAAATCCAGAACCTTCTAGGGACAAAGCATAAGTGGGTCCCATTGTTCAGACTCTTTTATCAGTTTATTTTTTTTAACATATTTACTTTTATAGAGAGAGAGAGAGCAGGGGAGGAGAGAGAGAGAGAGAGAGAGAGAATCCCATGCAGGCTCCATGCTGAGTATGGTTTGTTCTGGCACAAATCCACCAATCAGGTTTGTAGAAACAAATAGTTTTTGTAGGATAGGGACAGAAGGGTGTGATAAGGCTTCACCATCAGCAATGAGGGTCACAAAAACAAAATAAAATATTAACCCAAAGGCTATGTAACAAGGCTATATAAGTTCTTAATAACAAGGGCCATTGTAAGAAGAACTTGGAGAAAGGCAGATAAGTTGGCTAGTACATGAATTCCAGGCAGGGTAGAGTAATTTAACAAGTAAGAGATTCAATGCACAGGACAAATGGCCAATATGAAAACAGATATGAAAGAAACAAGTTCTTCCAACATTACAAGCACTTACCAACAATTAAGAAGTCTTAGTGAGTGTAACATAGCAAAAAGCATTAGGATACTAATTGGGACAAATAACAGCGCAAATACTTTGATCCAACAGTCCTTCATGGCTAATTTCCTAAAGACCCTGAGAATGTTCTCCAAGTTAAAATTTCAAGCATAAACCCTTCCTTGAAATTCTTCATTGAGCAAACAGGTTCA
>NW_021877976.1:0-735 GCF_006229205.1 Suricata suricatta
AGAGAGGCTTGTCCAAGTTGTTCAGTAACCGGTCTTCATCCTGGTCAATGGTTATAGCAGTCTCTAGAAATCCATCCAAGTATTCAGAGTTTGGTTTCCTCTTTAAAAGAGTTTTAAAAGTAGGATAATCAACACAAAAGAAGTTTTGAAAGAAAAAAAATCATCCAATACCCTAATTACCATCATTTCGTGCTTTCATTTTCAGCCTTTTAAAAATATGTGTTTATGTAGTTGCAATCACAGAGGAGAGAAAATTCTGCTTTCTCATTTAATGGAGTCATTTTCCCTCATGCTGCAGTCTTCAGAGTTGTCATAAAAAACCATACCTTGTATTGGACAGTAAATCAAATTTCCAGGACACAGAAATAAACACAGGCAATTTGACTGTTTTGAATTTAGTTATGACTTCCTTGGTGACCGGTTAGTGTCTGTCTGGTGTCCTTCCTGTCCTAGAAGGACAGGCCAATTTTTGAAAAGATAAATTTATAGCCATAATGAGAAGTGGGACTGGGCAGGAAACTGGCTGGGACCCCCAGGGTTTATGTCCTGCTAGAATCGGACGGGACCGAAGTGTGAGTCTCTTTTTCAAAGCTTTCCGGGATCTTAGCATGCAACCATTGGTGTAAGAGACAAATCCTTAGAAAAATCCTCACCACATGTCACATAGAGCAAAAGGAAAGATTAATTAGAATCCTGTCCTATAAGAGTGTTGAGACTTTGTCATCTGCATAGTGT
>NW_021877977.1:0-735 GCF_006229205.1 Suricata suricatta
GCACTATCTGCTTAGAAAACTACAAACTTTCTCTGTCCCCTTCTAGAAGCCTAAAAAAGCATTTTTTACTAAATTAACATTATTATTTTCTTAAGAAATTATCACCAACAGAACAAGGCCGAGGCTGTGTTGCCTGGATGAGATATGAGCCAAACGTGTCCACGGACAGAAATAACCCCGACTTTATCATCAGCAGAGGGCGGGCATGAATGCCAGGGGCTTGATGAGTCGTTCCAAAGGCAGCCATGTGGCATTTTCCTGTAATTAGCTCAATGTCACATTCTTAGTACCTTTCCCCAGTCCCCTGAGAGTCAACTATTGTCCCTCTTAGCATCTCCAGCTGGTGAAATTGAAACCCACCTCACTTTCCTGGGGTCAGAATTTGCTAATGCCACATTTTAATCCCATTTAGACGTGGATGCTCAGTCTGAAGCGATCTAAGGTACCTGCCAAAGAGTTTCATCAGCAAATCCACTAAGTTACTTAAAAATCAAAAAAGCTTATGGAACAAATTGCCACATTCAGTAATTTACAGGCACTTTTCGTTGTACGAAGCAATTTAAAATTACTGGAGCACTTCGCCTTTTTTTTTTCATAAGTGCTTCAATCTGGAAGTTATTGGGATTCTATTCCTGAGATGAGAGACGTAATTTAACTTTTCTGGAGGACTTTTTATACATATACATATAATAGAAGCAGCTATTTTAAAAATGATTGGGGTTCTGATCACGTGTC
>NW_021877978.1:0-735 GCF_006229205.1 Suricata suricatta
CATGGAACATTATATATATTCAATTTATAAGTTTATGGCACCAGCAAAGCAGAAATAAAAAAAAAAATAGTAGGAGAGATGGAAAGAATTAAAAAGAAAAATAGAAAGACCCATTTTTCATTTTAAACTGAATAGAATTATTCTGTCATTTTGAAACTTACCCTTTACTTCAAATTTTAATGTATTTTAAGTTTTTACATACACAAGCGCAGCACCTAATCTAAAAAATGGTCTTACCAACATTATGCTATTGTTTTAATTTCTCTTTCTACCTCTTCAATATCCTTTAGAATACTTTTCCCCACCTTTTTCCTAATCATATTTTTCATCCCTTATTTTGAAATTATAATAGGACAAGGGTCAGAAGGAACTTCCCTAAAAGCTGCACTGAAGCAGCAGGTGAGAAGGACAGTACATTGATCTCTGAGCATCTTTGAATAAATGACAATTACTCCCTTGAAAAGTGACATGCAATTGTGGAGGAGAGAGAAGTTAAATAGAATGAAAAATATCAAGCAGTGAAGCTGCTGATCACAGATGCACCAGACACTTTAAGTATTTTATAAAAATCATTCTTATCGTTATCTTTCCATTGTAGGTCTTCTCAGAAGCTACTTATTATTTTTAGCATAAACCTAGGGTTATTTGGCACTGTCTTTAATGTTCATCACCTTGTGAATACAAACACATTACCTTATGAATACAATACCATTTCTTATTTGCCTATTTTTTCCA
>NW_021877979.1:0-735 GCF_006229205.1 Suricata suricatta
GCTTTTCCTGAGCCCAAAGAACTCCACGCCCCCATGCCGTGGAGTGGCCAGCTGGCACAGGTCACCCTTGCAACATCTCCGGAGAGAAGAAAGAATGGGGTGGGCAGGCAGGCCTCCCCAATGGGCTCCCGGGCCAGCTGTGCCCCTGAAAAAGAAACCAAAAGCAGAAAAGAGCAAAGCACCGCCCCGACCTGGGTTCTCGAGACTGGTGTGCACCCCCCCACTCTGCTGTCATACAGGTGGCCTCCCTGGCTCCTTAGGAGCTCACCTCTCCTTCCCACCCCTTTTCTTGGGTTTTCCCATGCCCCCTTGTGGGCACCTCGGCCCCCACCAGCCTGGCTTCCCTGTGATGCCCCGAAGATGCTCTGATGGTCAGGACGGCTCTGGTGTGTTGTCTGGAAACCCAGGTGCTCACCCTGCTCACTCCAGCTGATTCTGGAGCTCCCCCAACACTGGCGGCCTTCACCTGAGATGGCACAGTGGCCCGCGGGTGTCCCACTGGTCTCAGAACAAGGGAGTGTATCCAGGGGCCTGCTGCATGTCCTCTAAGGACACTTCACAGGCCAACAGCTCCCCACCCTCCTCTGAGCCTGCCCCAAACCCTGGGCAGCAGCTACACAGGTCTTCCTCTCCCAGGCCTTCCCGACTGGCCTCCGTGGGGGATGATGGCCGGGAGCCCTTCTCTATCAGGATGCCCGGTTGGGGTGGGGGTGGGGTGCACCAGTAGGGCCCTCA
>NW_021877980.1:0-1543 GCF_006229205.1 Suricata suricatta
GAAGAACATGTCACTCTTGATCTTGGGGTTGTGAGTTTGAGTCCCATGTTGGGTATAGAGATTACATAAATAAAAATAAACTTAAAAAAATCACTGTGTGATGTGATAAATAGCATGATTCACAGTTTATTAGAAGGGCAAGCCCTCGGGTCAGTAAAAGACTCCCAGAGGAAGTGATATCTAGGCGAGGCCAAAGGCAAGAATGTTGGGGAAGCAGGCAAGGCTTGGGGAATGAGAGACATAATGGAGCACCCCAGAAACTGAAAACTCCAATGCTTCGTATGGTTGAACCATAGACCAGAGGCCAGGGGTGGTGAGAAATGTGACTGAAGAGGTACGTCATGGCCAGACCACCACCCGCCTTTCTTAAGCTCAACTGAATGGTCCATGCAGCAAAAAGACATAGTCATATTTACATGTTAGAAAGCTCTCACTGGCAGGAGAAGAGAGAATAGGCTAAAAGGGAAGACAGTATGATTGTGGGCTAGGGATTGGGTGTGGAAAGAAAGGGATACATGCAAGAGCTAGTTGAGCAGTCACTCCAAAAAGGCCTTGATCTTTGGAAAGATGCAATAGCTTTGAGACTCTTCTTTGCCTTTGCTTTGATGTTGCATATTATATAACAAGGCCCTACTAGCTCAGATTAGCAGGGCAGTTTTGCCTCAGCCATTGCTCTCTTGCCAACTCAATGACAAAGAAATAGGTGTCTCATAAGGGGATGATGAACCAGATGTGTGTAATTACGTGTATTAACATGTTTAGTAACATGCATATAACCTACCCACAGTGCGGGTTTTGATTGACCTGAAGGTACTGGAGAAACAACCCAATAATGGACACTTTGTCAGGACTGTGGACAGAAGTGACCCCTCGCTTGACTAGCTATCTAAGAAGGTGACCAGTTATACAGCCTATCCATACAGACAGCTCGTATTAGTAGAAGAATATGCTTTTTAATGAGGATGAGCTACGCCCCAAACTTGATGAATAGATTAATGCAAAAAGGAAATTGAAAAGAGTGGTCAATGATATGCAAAAGAATCAAGACCAGAGATGAGCATGGGTAAATGGGAAACGGGAAGAAGTCATCAATGGCATCAACTAAAACAAATAAACAAAAACAAGTAAGCAGATAAGTCACAGTTACTCTTTATTGAAAGTTGATGGTGCACCATGAACTACTTTAATACATGTCATTTAATTTAATTATCACAAATGTACTAAGGAATTCACTGTTGTTCCTATTTTCCACATGAGGAAAACTGTAATTCAGTATATTTAAGGAACTCTCCCAAGATCACACAGCGTGTGAGTGCTGGAGCCAATATTTGTACCCCAGGTTTCTCTGCCTTGAACGGACAATTGTGTTGCTTATAGGCTCTGGTGTGGCATGAAACGAAAGATACTTTTCTCATGGCGCGGCACGAGATGATATTTCTGAAGCACCCTTCCGTGCAAACAGAACAATAAGAACTGTTCATAGGCACCATTAAGTTCATGGACTGCTGGGACCTCCCTGCTGGGAGATCCAAAGGCATCCATA
>NW_021877981.1:0-735 GCF_006229205.1 Suricata suricatta
GGAGTGCCTGCAGCTGGCGGGTTTGGAAAGCAGGGCATCCACGGCCCTGCCTGGAAAACGCAGGTGTGGCTCCGGTCGGCGTGGGGTCTGCGGTCTCGCTCCCTTCTATCCCGGCGGAGCTTTCCTGCGGCGTGGAACGGAAGACAGCGTGCGTGCGCTCAGCAGCTGAGCAGGTGCGCCTCGTGTCCGCGGCCGGCCGGGGGCGGAGACGGTGGGGAGGGGACCGCGCGACTCCAGCACGCAGTCCCCCCACGCTGCGAGGCCACGGCCTGCCTTCTGCACGTGGCGCTCCGGCCCCCACTCGGGACCCTCGCAGCGGCCATCAGGGACAGGAAGAGGGTGTCTCTACTTCTGCCTCTCTTTTTGTATATCTGGTAGAAAAATGGAGATTTTATTTAAAATAAAAGAAGCATTTCTTCCCAGAACTGAGGAAAAATCCCCCAAAGGCACTGCCCAGACGCACAAGCGTCCGTCCCATGTTCTGAGCCTGCCACTGGCCTGTTTCCTAGAAACAGGGCAGGGGTTCGGTGCCCGCAGACCCGGCTGGAACCCTGCGGCTTCTCCGAGCCCGTGCTCTGTTTTTAGGGGGCCGCTCAGCTCAAGTCCGCGGCCCAGGACCGGCTGGGTCCGACTGCCGTGCGGCGGTGGGGCTGGCGGGTCTCGGCCCAGCCGGGGGAACCAAGCGGCCAGCGGCGGGCCGCTCCCTCTGGGCTGGCCCTGCCGCGGGGGTGCTCC
>NW_021877982.1:0-735 GCF_006229205.1 Suricata suricatta
AGTGAATGTGCCCAGACCCCAATTCTGCCCTTCACTCTACACCTCCAGAAACGTTTCAAGGGGAGCAGGGATTTAAGCAATTGTGAGCCTCCAAGAGAGTCTCACAGCTGAGGCACTTTGAAAATGAAACCACATTATTTTATTGTAGGTTTGGCAAATAATCTCAGAGTCAGTATATCCCTTGTTTGATTTCCAATAGCAATGCTTTTAGCCAGTGGTCACCTATATGCCTCTAGTCGGCATGTGAGTAAGGCATCACATTCTATCTGGACAAACTGGCTTTGACTTTCTCGTTTTTGCAGAAATCTAATTCCTTACAACCGTGACACTGAGTAATTTCACCTGGTGGTCATTAAGACCACATTCTCCATACTTAATTTTCTGGTCTCTGATAAACTGCATTCAAGACTATTCAGGTTCTAAACACCCGGGACACGCAACCCGTGTTACTCCTGGACTCTCATTTTGCTGCTGTCTCAAGCAAAGGAGTTATATCTCCCCACCCCCAATCCATATGTTGAAATCCTAACACCCAAGGTGATGGCATTAGGGGGTGGCACCTTTGTGAGATGACTGAGTCATGACGGTAGACCCCCTCATGACTGGGATTAGCATCCTTATAAAAGAGACCCCAGAAACTCCTGGGTGGCTCAACTGGTTCAGCGTCTGACTCTTGATCTCAGCTCAGATCATGATCTCATGGTTTGTGAGTTTGAGCCACAGGTTGGGACTCTC
>NW_021877983.1:0-735 GCF_006229205.1 Suricata suricatta
GGAAACAACTTCTTGTGCAATTTGTGTCTGATGCCGGTCTCTCCTGCTTGACTGTCAGCCCTCTGAGAGCAAATCCTAGCCCGGACCGGCTGTTTGTTAAAGGGTCAGGGTAATAAATAGTGGAAAGCTCTGGAAAAGAAAAAAAAAAAAGGATTTGGACAGCATCTGTCACAGATTATGGAATATTAAGGGTCTGCTTAAAGGATATCTTTTTTAAAATTTTTTATGTATTTTTATTTATTATTGAGACAGAAAGAAACAGAGCATGAGTGGGGGTGGGGCAGAGAGAGGGAGACTCAGAATCCGAAGCAGGCTCCAGGCTCTGAGCTGTCAGCACAGAGCCCGATGAGGGGGCTCGAACCCACGAACCGTGAGATCATGACCGTGAGATCATGACCTGAGCCGAAGCCAGACGCTTAACCAACTGAGCCACCCGGGTGCCCCTAAAGGATGTCTTTTTAAACTGGATACTGAGAAAATGCTGACTTGGATATCAAGTTCTCCCAGGCACGGATGGGTAAGAAACCAAGTTTACTAAACAGCTGACAGATACGTTGCATTCACTTAAGAAAGCCACAGGACAAGAAAACAGCAGCAACCCAGGCTTGGGTTAGCGGAGGCCAGCAAGTCTCGCGATGCATCCTGGGAGACGACGCGTAGAGGGCAGCACAAGAAGTCAGGGGTCCAGCACGGAGGAAGTACCGCCTGCCGACCGCCAACCTATCCTGGCGAGAG
>NW_021877984.1:0-735 GCF_006229205.1 Suricata suricatta
TCGGCCACCCCTTGAGGCTCATTTCCACACCACTTCCTGGAGAACACGCTCTCTGCTCCCGAGGCTGAGATATAGGCACCAGACTCTGTGCTGGCAGACCACATGTCACAGCGTCCAGGTCAGGTCCTGTATCTGCTCCCTTTGTATAGAAGAGGTGCAGCTAAAGCCTGGGTCCTCGGACAAGCAGTTCAGGCAAATAACTTGCAACTAACTTGGCTGTGGGTCTGCTTCCCAGACGGGGTCCCCTAACTCCAGCCGCCAGGGACTCCCAGGCCGGGCTGCGCAGACTCCAGGCCTTCATGCGAGGCAGGGGTAGTGTGGGTAAAAAAAAAGTAACCTTAAAGGAACATCTTCGCTTCCCGGTTGGGCATGCGTGTGCCAGGCCCTGTCCTAGGTGCTGGGATGCAGCAGAAAGAGGTGTGCCGTCCACACCCACCGCACACGTCCCACGAGGGCGCCTCGGTCGTTGCGGTGCTGGATCCACGCCGTGTCCACAAGGGATGACCACAAAAGCAAGGTGTTCCCAACAGCTGCAGGAGGAATCGCCACCAGCGGCTTAAGAACAGAATTCACTTTGCTCCTTTTTCTCAGCAACAAAGGCAGTTTCATGCCCTCCCCTCAGGAGAGCCCTGTCCCGCCTGCCCCCCCCCCCCCAGCTGGCAAGGGAGCAAGGCCACCTATGGCTGGTGAGCAAGGAAGTCTCCCCCAGGGATACGGCCACCTATGAAAGGGGTC
>NW_021877985.1:0-735 GCF_006229205.1 Suricata suricatta
ACTCTCTCTCTCTTTCTTTCTCACAAAATAAATAAATAAACTAAAAAGAGTACACATATTCTGATGAGCAGGGAGCAATATATAGAATTTTTGAATTATGACACTGTAATCTGAAACTAATATAACATTGTGTTAATTACACTTTTCTTTTATATATTTATTTATTATTGAGACAGAGAGAAACAGAGCATGAATGGAGGAGGCACAGAGAGGGAGGGAAACACAGAATCTGAAGCAGGCTCCAGGCTCTGAGCTGTCAGCACAGAGCCCGACACGGGGCTCAAACCCACAATCCGTGATATCGTGACCTGAGCCGAAGACGGCCGCTGAATAGACTGAACCACCCAGGCACCCCAAATTATATTTAAATTAAAGAAGAAAGTTGCTTATATTTGGGGGAGGGTGAATTATGTCCTTTTGGAAATTAGCATGAATATCACAGTCCCACACGTCAGCATCTGATTTATTTTCTAAGTTATCACCACACCCCTTAATTCTTAGGAGACTATTCAGTAGTATTATTTACAAGTAGATCAGCATTTAAACAACAAAGCAAATAAAACACACAACAAAACCCCCCAGTGTGTCCCCAATTTTGCCAAGCCCTTTGAGCTCTAGTTTCAGTCCACCCACCATCCTTTTATTATGCAGTACAGGATCTCATGACACCACCCACAGCAACCCACCAAGGCCTGTGGATGGACACAGGGCTGGGAGTTGCCCAGTTCTTATTCC
>NW_021877986.1:0-735 GCF_006229205.1 Suricata suricatta
ACACACCCTGGGGAGGGAGGTGAATCTAACTTCCTGAGTTGGTATATTTTATTATTTAAAATGTTCCGTTCCCAACAGAAAAAAATGAGACATGCATAGAAAGTGAAATGTTTATAGAACTGAAAATAACCTGTAAAAATGGCATGCAAAGAAGCCCAGATCTCAGATATACAAGGGGCAATTTTAAATCAGCGCTTTGAAATATTGTTTAAAAGCTAAAGGAAAGCACATCCAAAGTATATTAATAAAGGGATAGAAATGTTACCAAAAAAATCCAAGTGAAAATTCCCCTGTTAAAAGTGTCGTATCTGATATGAAAAATCCACTGGAAGGAATCGACAGCAAACTTGAGCAGGTGGAAGAGAAAAAAATGAACTGAAAGATGAGTCAGCAGAGACTGTCTAGTCTACAGACAGGAAAAAACAAAGAGAAGGAAATAAGAAATGAATAGAGTCTCAGAGGCCTGTGTGACATCACATGTACCAACATAAGTACAATAGAAGTTCCAGAAAAAGAGGAGAGAGAAAGAGGCAGAACAAATATTTGAAGAAAAGGCCAAAATTTCCCAATTAAAAAAAATACAAAAACACTTCAGCATTCCCTGCAAGAAGTCTACTGATCTCCAGGTGGGTAAAGAGGTCCACATCTAGAGACATCATCATCAAATTGTCAAAACACATGAAGAATGTTTAAGGCAGCAAGTCCTTATGTATAATGGGTATTTCGAAGATGGGT
>NW_021877987.1:0-735 GCF_006229205.1 Suricata suricatta
TTTTTAATGCTAATTCAAATTTTCCTTCTGTCTCTAGTGAACCTGACATCTTGAGGGTCTTACTGAAAATGAAGAAAAACAGATCCTTCTCCCCCATTTCCGATTCTGTTTCTCTCCTCTTGTTGGCCTGCTGACTGTCTGTCTTCCTCCACGGTGTAAACCAGGGCATTTAACTGGCATTTACTATGAAAAACAACTCATGACTTATTTGAAACAAAAGTCTGTCAACTTATTTTACTCCCACCTTAAAATGAAGGGCATGACTCCTTTTTACACATCTACTTTGTAGTGAAAATTAAACAGGCACCCAGGGGTGCTCCGTGAATTGCAGCAGGTGGACTGGCTGGATGATTCTAGGCTGCCTCTGCACTGTTGGATTTAAACTGTCAACTCTCCAAACTATCAATTTGGCATCTTTCATGGGCACAAAAGTCACTCTAAATTGTTTCTAAAGAAGAGCATCAGATTTAGCCTGAAGTACTCACTGGGAATTACTGGGCTACACAGAACAATTTGAGAACTATTGATCAGAAGATCCCATTTGATAATTAATTCGACTGAGCTTGGGCTACTGAGTTTGTAATGGTATCATCTTTTGGATTTGCTGTTGCGAGTAGGATGAAGAAAAATAATCCCTGGTGGTATTTCTGGACGGGAGATGGTCTATTATTATTCGTTGCTCATCCATTTATTGTCCTTCTGAAATTTTGAAGCAGGTTAAATACATCATAACCA
>NW_021877988.1:0-735 GCF_006229205.1 Suricata suricatta
GCCCATAAGCTAAAACACTGCCTGCTTAATACCTTTCCTTAAATTCCACCTCTATACTATAATATGCTTGAGGTCCATTCAAAAAAGTAGCTACCTTTTATGTAGGAAATGGATGATTAAGTCTTTGGTGTTGTAAAAGCAACTTTACAAGCTCTTTAAGGGCCTACAGAAATGCTTGGAACCAGAAGCAATATGTTGGTATTGACTCTAAAATCCAAAAACACTATCTATAAGAATATTAAATGTTTAATTGAATGTCTGCAAATATTTAATATCAACTTCATTAAGTGTGAAATTTAGTCTTCTTAAAATTATATTCTATGTGAAAACAAATTATGGATTCAGTTTCTCTTGGCATGCCAATCATAGTTAAATGAATTACACATAGCCAATAACTTGAAATATGAGACTGTAAGAATCCTTTCCATTTTTTCCATGGAAATGTATTTTTTGGTGGGATCATCTGAACATTCTTACATAAAGGATGTGACTAAAGAGGAGAGCCTAGGGTCTGTGAAGTTTCCAAAACAGCTCCACACCGTGTAGTTTTCTCTGCAGATGATTGATTGTTCATGAAGATGTAAATTAACAAAGACACTAACGGGAAGGACCAGAAACTAGACCAAGAGTAGAGTTCCGGATTGTTCATACTGAATGCACCCTCCATTGAGGTGTAGTGACAATGGCAGTGGTCTGAGCATGAAGAAGGTCACAGGGCACCTCTACAGGATGATG
>NW_021877989.1:0-735 GCF_006229205.1 Suricata suricatta
GCGTCAGGCTCTGTGCTGACAGCTAGCTCAGAGCCAGGAGCCTGCTTCTGGTTCTGTGTCTCCTTCTCTCTCTGCCCCTCCCCCTCTCATGCTCTGTCTCTCTCTGTATCAAAAATAAATAAAACATTTAAAAAAATACTCTAACCAAAATTCCATTATTAATTCTGAAAAGATTCTGAAGATTAAATAAAAATAGTAATCTAAATTCCTTGCTATAATCTTTCTTCACATTCTCACCATCCTACTGAGTACTTTTATAAAAAATATAAGTTAGAACTATTTTTACTTATCTTCCTCATTAACAATGTCACCTGTCACTGTAAATATTTCAAAAGTTGTTTTTGCTATACAGTTACTATGTGCTGTTTAGGGGTGGTTGGAGGATTTTGACCATATCTGTCATATCAAAATATACCTGTTTTCCTTAGGCATACTAAATTGTAGCATGAGTGGATTGGAAATGCTTTGCAACACTATTCTTGTTTGAGAAAAACTAACCTGTGAGATAAACAGGAAGTCAGAGTCAATCTATATTTTTAAGAAAAACCCATAGTTTGAAAAGTGCTCTATTTGTTAGCAAAGTAAAGGACAAAATCAATCAGGAGCGATAATTTTCCCACATTCTATATGTAACTGTCACTTTAAATCTGCTTTATCCAAGAAATACCCCTGAGTTATCTTCTGTTGGCTTCCTGACAAGAGTCTGTGCCTTGTCTCACATAAAATAAACCAATC
>NW_021877990.1:0-735 GCF_006229205.1 Suricata suricatta
TTAGGGGGAATATACCTCAACATAACAAAGGCCATATATGAAAAACTTACAGTTAACATCATACTCAGTGGGGGAAAACTAAGAGCTTTTCCCTCAAGGTTGGGAACATATTAGTGGAAGTCCTAGCCATAGCCATGACACAACAACAACAACAAAAAAAAATTAAAGAGAACCCAAATTGATAAGGAAGAAGTAAAACTTTCACTATTTGCAAATGACATACTATATAGAGAAACCTGAAAGACTCCATCAAAAAAAAAACCCCTACTAGAACTGATGAATTCAGTAAGGTTGTAGAATATGAAAGTGAAATTAAAAAAAGAAAATAAACAAGCACGTTCATAACTGCACTAAAAATAAAATACCTAAGCAAAGACATAGGGCTACAGAATATAATGCTAAGCAAAATAAAGGAGAGATAAATATCACATGATTTCACGAATACGTGGGATTTAAGAAACAAAAAGAAAACAAAGATTAAAAAAGACAAATAAAAAAACACACTCAACTATTGAGAACAAATCAATGGTTACCAGAGGGGTGGTACGTGGGGGGAATGAATGAAACAGGTGAATGGGATTACAAGTATACTTATACAATGAGTAATGTATAGGATTGTTGAATCACTATACTGTACACCTGTAACTAATATAACATATATAGTATGTTAACTACAGTGGATTACAATGTAAATAAAAGCAATAAAATGAAAGATTACTTTGATTACATAAAACA
>NW_021877991.1:0-4863 GCF_006229205.1 Suricata suricatta
TCTGTGACAGTTTGTTATTCGTGGGTAGAAATGAAACATATTTTATGTATTGATATATATTGCTAACTTTACTGAATTCATTTATTACACCTAACAGTAATGCAGCAGAGTCCTGAGGTTTCTATATAGCATGTCATGCAGTCCTAATAAGTGACAAGGTAACAGGGAATATAGGATGATGTGGTCTAATTTCGATGAGCATATGCAGATATTGAGTGATTGTTTTCAAATTTTCGAAAAAGTTTTGTGGTTCACATCCCCAAATAAGTCTATACATATCTTTTGTTTGGGGTTACCGTTCTCTTTAAACCAGACACATGGAGCTGTGACCTCCACGTGTCCTTCCCAGCACTCTCCCACCACACACCCAGTGCATCTTGGGAGGTAGCCACCTCGTCTCTCTTTTCTGTCCTGGAACCCACTGCCTGACTCAACTGTTCAATGAATTCTTCTCAAAATAATGCACTTGAGAAGAGGCCTACATTTTTCATAGGTTTCCTAAAAGGCACCTCCAGAAACTGAATTTTACAGACCTGCTTCTGATCTACCTGGAGACCTGTGAGGATATCTAAGTTGGAATGTGGCTCCCTTCCACATTTGGCTGACAGATCAGGGAGCCCTGCAGTGTTCCTGCGTGTCCTGTGGCCACCAGAGGTGCGGTGTGGCTGCTCATGACAAGGACACTGCCCCCCCCCCTTCACCAGAAGATCCAAATTCATCTCCTTCAGGATTTGTTTGGTTTGCGATCTTAGCCAACAGCTTTAAGGATTATTTATTCGCTTCTGTGCTTCAGTTTCTTTGCGATCTACTAAAAATTCCCTGCAAGTCACAACTTAATTTGCATACACTGACTAAAAGATGTCCCTTCTTCCAGATGCAGATTCATTAATTCACGAATAACTGAATGAAGGTGGACAGTTAGCTAACATAACGTAGAATGTGAACCCCAAGAGGATCAGAGTCAAAAATTTAGAAACGAAAACTCTAAAAGCCCCCCCAAAAGCCTCAGAACAAATCTTCCTGACCTGATATGTGGCATTTGCTTCTTAAGGATGATACCAAACCACCATGTGGACATACAGATCCATGGATCAATCCTGACCAACACGAGAGCCTTTGCACATGGATCTTCACGTGCTCCAGACACCAGGCAAGAAGTCTACACGTCGTTTCCCGAGTGACTCTTCCTACCACCCAGTGAGTAACACCAGTTCTTGCTCCATTTCAGAGCTGGGGTCACTGAGGCTCATCCCCTGCCTGGGGTCCCACAACCACAAAGATGCTGAACAGGGGAAGAGAGGCAACCTTTGGACTCTGGGCCCCAACACACGGCTTTTCTCAGGAACCCAGGCAGCTGGAAATCCTCCTCATCCGGTCCCCCAGGCCTGGAGACCTCACTGAACTCAAGGGCCAGTGTCACCTCTTAGGACTGGGGCTTGGCTAGCTGGCCAGGGATGGCAACCAGCCTTTGTCTGAGCAGGAGGAGGTTTCTCCCTGGGTCCCAGGAACAAAAGGTCAAGGAACATCAGAGCTGAGAGGTTCCCTCTGCGGCATCTGGATGCAGCCTTCTTGTTGGGTAGCTTCACAGGGCTGACAAGCACTGGATTCAAACCCTGCCCCTGCGTCTCTGTGGGGCATAGAGGAGGGCAGTTCCTTAAAGCCTCACTGTTTTCATGAGCCAACCAGGGATAGCATTTCTACCTTCCTAATGGAACTGTCATGGGGATTCAGTGACATGATTCATGTTTCAAAAAGACCCCCAGTACTCCTTAGCTGTCCCTGATCATGTTCCTTCACTGTGAGCCCACTGCTGCCTAGGACCGTGGGCCTCTGCATACTGTGTCTTCTCTGCCTGGAAAGCCTTCCCCTCACCCTGGACTCGCTTATCCCTCCAGAAAGCCTTTTATCACCTCCGGTGTGGGTACAGTGTGACTCATTTGGGGTCCCACAACACCTGTGATCACCAGCAGAATCGAGCCAGCCCCCAGGAATGGGCATGACGCACAGCTTGTGTCTGTAGATGGGGACTGTCCAGAGTCATTTGAAACCTCCTCTCGGGTGCCTCCTGAATTGTCAGCAGCTCCTTGGTTCTGTGTTGTGGTTCCCAGTAAAGGAGTTCTTTTCCTTTAAAGCAGCCCAAGTGAGCTGCCCTCAGCTCCATGGCACCTGCCCTCCCCTCGCCCTCTGTGCAGTCAGCAGTGCACAGCATCTTGGGCCTCCTTGGCTGCCAGGATCCCAATCCCTTTTGGGGCTTATAATTAAGACTTCTCTGGTGGTGAGATTCGTGTTTGACGGAAACATCAGTGGGAGGAAGCCTGGC
The DNA here is from genome assembly GCF_006229205.1 of Suricata suricatta. Classification (NCBI taxonomy): domain Eukaryota; kingdom Metazoa; phylum Chordata; class Mammalia; order Carnivora; family Herpestidae; genus Suricata; species Suricata suricatta. Next base: position 2,321 of record NW_021877991.1, read on the forward strand.
CACTTCCTAGAAGCAGCACAGAGCCTGTGGCCCTGACCAGTATGGCAGGACCCAACCCATGGCAGCCCTTCCCCTTAGTTTTCCTGACTCTCCACTTCCCTGCTCCCTATTCATTGGTTCTTTCCTCACTTCCTGCAGGGGGAGCTCCAAGTTGCCTCCCTCTGAGACTCCTCTTTCCTACCTGGGGAGCCCCATGTCATGCCATAGAAGACAGGCTGTTGACCAAGGCCTCTCTTAGGGTTTCTAATCAAGTGGAACTTCGCTGACCTGACTTTGTGGGAGGAGAGGAATCCCTTACCCTCCTTCTCACGTGAAATATTGAGTCGGAAGCACTGTGCTCTCTCACAGTGAATTGAGGGATACCAAAGATGGGACAGGCCAGTGCAGGGGATCACTGCTAGAGGGGCCTGAAGGGCGTGGAAGAGCTCTCCTCAGTGCCAAACCCCTGGCTGAGGCCTGTGTATCCTGCAGCCTCCTTGAGCTTCTAATGTGCTACCTAAAGGTCTCTCTTGCTTGCCCAGGTTCAAGTGGTTCTTGCTGTTGCCACTCAGTCATCAGGACGACACATTCAGGTCATGGTCTATCACTCATTGACTCAGAGGTCCTTTCTTGAGAGTGAGGGGCTCAGGCTGGGTGCAGTGCCAGGATTCAGACAGCAGTGGCCCAAGCCTGCGTCCTCCACTGGCCTGAAAGCAGGGACTGGCTGCTCTATGTAGAAGCTGAGTTATGGAACAGAAGGGGTCAAGTGGCTGGGGTGAGTCAGGGGACCGGGCCTGGATGAATATATTCCAGGACATGGGGCAGGAATGCTGTGTGAGAAGTCAGAATGCAGGTGATGTCGGTTCTTCCCTGTCCTATGGCTCCCTCCCCGGAACCCAGATGGGCTCAAGGCTGGCTTGTCCTCCTAGTTCTTCAGGTGTCCACTCAGTCCCATGTTTCCCTGCTTTTTCAAATAAGGCCCTAACCTCATAGTCTACAGATTTTAGAAACAGTAAGCCAAAGCTGAAAAATGTATGTAATTATGTTCCAAAAATTGTGCAGGGTGTAGGAGTCCTAAAAAAGTAGAGATTTATGGTCAAGATATGCCTTTCAGTACATCGAAGTGTCCAAATATTGGAGTGGCCCAATAATTCAGCTTCTGTAGAAGCAGAGTAAATGATGACGTGTGGCCACTGAGAATGCACAAGGGGACAATATTGTGCCAGTCCTTTGTGGGGACATTGTGTTGTACCAAGCACACCTGAGACCTCCCCACCCCAGCCTGTCACAGACACACAGACACACACACCTGCTGTACTCAAAGAAAAAGGACTGGAGCGAGAAATACCAGGTCAGATGGGCAATTCATTCCTTGGAGAAGGGGTGTATCTTTTTCCTTCATATTTATTTATTTGGAGAGAGAGACTCAGAGGGATTGCTAGAGCAGGAAGGGCAAGAGAGAATGAGAGAATTGTGATCAGGGCTCTGCACTGTCTGGGCAGAGCCTGACCTAGGGCTCCATCCCACCAGCATGGAATCATGACCTGAGCCTAAATGAATAGTCAGACACTCAAAAGTCTAGGCCAAAGGGTTCTCCACTTGATTATTTAAATTTAACTAGATGAAATAAACATCATCTCTATAAAAGCTTTATGCTGGATACTTTCTTGCCTAATTGATTAGCAATGATTGGAAAGATTGAATATTTGATTTAGATAGTTTTAAAATATGCCCATTAGACTAATTGAAACATGGCTGTCCCAGATAAGGAAAAGATTTTCAAGGTATCCCTCTGGTCCACACATTGCTCTTGTAGCTTCTGGCTCTCGAGTCAAACTTCTAAAAGGGATCCCCATCCCAGATACTGAAGATGTTTCCTGTTGGGATGGGATAATCTTTGTTCTTTGTCATAAAAATGTCCTTGTAGTCAATATTTCTAAAAGTATTACTCACGCTTATGGTATGTAGGCAGGCACCACAGGCCGTGTTGCAGGATCCCACACCCATGAACTTCCCAGAGGAGGTAAAGCAGCAGAAACCGAGATCAGCTGCAGGGACTGGGGTGAGGGAAGGAGCAGTGGCTGCTTAGGAGGACACGTGTCCTGTGATGGAAATGTTCCAGGAGAACATAGTGTCATGGATGTATGAAACTGTGAAGGTCCCTAAGGACACTCAACGTACAATTTAAAAGGATCACAGCAGAATTTACTTGAAGTTAATTTATATTTTATTAATAAAACAAACACTAAAACCATTAAATATCTCTCTCAAACTCACAAAAAAATGACAAACCTGCAATCCTAGGAGCATGGAGTGATCCTGTGGGGCTGCAGCCAGCATGAGTCGCTGCTGGGGACTGAGGTGGTCACTCCGCTGCAGCAGGTGTTTGCGCCAGCCCTTCAGTGACCCCGCCCTCGGGGCCGGAGGCTACTCGTGCTCGGGGCTCCCCAAGGATGCAGATGGCTCGTCCAGCTCCTCAAGGTGACTCAGAGCTGTGACCACCACCTGCACTGGTGCTGACGCTGCAGGCAGGGTCACCGCTTCCTCTGATTGCTGAGCTCCAG
>NW_021877992.1:0-1543 GCF_006229205.1 Suricata suricatta
CTAAGAAATACCACAAGAAGTTCATGGAGGAGTTGTTAGAAAGGGAAAAAGGGTATAAAGGTAGCTTTGCTTTGTTGGTAAGGGAGTAGAATGCAAAAGAAAGTTGACTTTCTCAGTCTCTGATAAGCCCTGAGTTGGGGAGTTTCTACATGACATGCCGAGCACATGAAGGAAGTAGGAGACTGATCCTCTCCCTTCTTGGCTCACCGTCTGCCTGCTCAGGTTGATGGTAGAGCAAGCTTTAACTTCACCATAATATCAATGAAGGTTTTCCTCCTAAACTAAGGCTAGCCATGAAGAGGAGAGAAAAAAATTAAAAGAAATGAAATAAAAGGGGAAAAAATAGGAAAGGGAAAACGTAGAACAATTCTGAAGGAAACTTGGACATTAATTTAATTGTTTATTTACCAGAAGTAAACTAAAATAATAGATTTAGAATAAGCATTTCCTGGCATGCCTAGGTGGCTCAGTCAGGTAAGCTTCTCTCCAACTCCTGATACCGACTCAGGTCATGATCTCACGGTTCAGGAGATCAAGCCGTGCATCTGGCTCTGAGCTGGCAGCACAGAGCCTACTTGGGATTCTCTCCTCTCTGGCCTCTCTCTCTCTCTCTCTCTCTCTCTTTCTCTCTCTCTTTCTGTCTCTCTCTGTCTCTCTCTCCCAAGGTAAATAACAAAATATTAAAAAATAGACATTTCCTCCTTGCTATCACTTTAGACATTAAATGCAGCTATGAAAAAAGAATGATCTGCTTGTCTGCAGAGAAGAGACTTTCTACATTACCAACATGACTGATAGCCTTTTGCAAACTTTACTCAGATATTTCTGGGAGATAATTTTGAGAGGAAATACTCTTGTATTTCTCTCATTTTGTGTCTCTTTGGGGCCATGTCGCTTCCTACAATTGTGTTTCTCATACAATTTCTGGCCAAATATGGGCAAAAATATGTGTACTTGTTATTGTTGTTTCAGGATATAGCCATGAAAAATTTAAACTTGTTGGAACTCAGTTTCTCCAGTGGGAAGATAAACTGTTTAACAGCATATGCTAAAGATGAACATTCACATACTGTATGACCCAGCAGTTTCTAGAAATTAATATTTCCACAAAATATCTAAATAATCTTCATAGAAAGATTATTTATTACAGTCAAAAGCTAGAAAGGACCCAAATGTCCATCCATAGTAGTAGCAATAAATGTATTTATGGTATATACATAAAATGCAATACCATCCAGCCATGGAAAAGAGACAACTATAGTTATCCCATCAATATGAATCCAATTTACAAATATGTTGCACAAATAAGTCAGTATTAAGAAACGATAGCATTCAATACATATACATTTTAAAATGAGGAAACTGAATCCATCATGGTAGATAAAATGAGACAAATTAGGATAAGATTAACTCATGGCGAATGAGGTTGACGATGGAGAGGTAGCACATGCATATTCTTTTACACTTAGACACTTACACATGCTACTCACCCCATCCTGGGTCATCACTGCCACTTTATTTACTGATATCTAAGATATTCCTG
>NW_021877993.1:0-735 GCF_006229205.1 Suricata suricatta
AAGCCAACCAATCACTGTTAAAAGTATAATGGAATAGGATAGTTCTCATATTCATGTATTGCTTCCATTCCTTGGTAATAGAGAAGTCAGAAAGCAAATGATGGTAGCAGGTGAATTTTCAGCGAAAGGAAATTTGTTTTCTGTATCATCAATATTTTATTGGTGCAAATGATTTTCACTTTGCAAGGGCCTGTGTATGGTCCCCAGAATCCACAGTATCTAATGTTTCTAGGTAGAGAGAGGGAACAAATTCTTTCTCCATTACCTTATTATTATTTTTTTCATTGTAGAACTTGATTACCCACATTAGTGCTGACTTTTCATACCATTTTTATCAGACTACATAGCATTTGGAAATTTGTACTTGGTCTTAAAGAATAAAAAGGTTTTAGAACTAAGCCACCTATCTAAGATCACAAATGGAGGAAGATTCAAGTGATTTTATGCCAGTAGTGGGAGAAACATGTAATTAAAACAATAACAACAACAACAAACAACAAAAAGGCTAGATAAGTTTATAGTAAGGATTTGGTTTTTCCAATAGAAAGCTTAAGAAGTTCAGACTTAATCTATCAAATTTGATCATAGTCAGGATTTATTATTTTTCAGTATTCTTTAACTCTGATTGCAATTGAGTGGATTTTAGGGGAGAAATATGAGAATGGAAAAAAAGTGAGAAAAAGTCTTGAATTTCCATAAGTCTCTCTTAACTTAAGGAAAATTGATGTTTTTTTT
>NW_021877994.1:0-735 GCF_006229205.1 Suricata suricatta
GTGTGTGTGTGTGTGTGTGTGTGTATGAGAGAGAGAGAGAGGGAGAGAGAGACAGAGATGCAGCCTATACAGGGTCAGATGTAAAACTATTCAGACACAGTGAAATAAGTATCAGAGGAATAATGATAGATGATTATTATTTGGATTTCTCTTGGTGTCAACACAGCAGACAACTGAAGTACTGTCTATTCTATGAACACAATAAAAAATGAGAATTAATGATAAAGAGAAAAAAATAAAAATAAAAAAAAAAAACCAAAAAGGGCTATTGTGCTCAATATGAAGCAATGGTCATTGGTTTTATTTCTTTATTTCTTTTTGGGAAGGGGAGGAGAAGTCAGTATAGATGTCAGAGTTACATTCCCAAATCAAAGTCATTGATTTCTAGTAGAGCTCAAAAGAGAATGTGACATTTATGTTTAAAAAGTTTTCCACAGAAATATAATCTAACATTACATTTAAAAATCATGTCAGAAGTCAATAGAGTTTATTTTAGAAAAGTAGGGATGGGCATAGCCAGAGAGTGTGCAGAGCAGCAGCAAAAAGCAGCCGAGCGCCACCCAGAGTGACTGCACAGAGCAGCAGAGAGCAGTGGAGACCCAAGGGGAAAGAGAAAGAGAGACTGAAAATGTTCACAGAGTGGTCTCTAGAGAAGAGAAAAACCATGGCTCAGGACAGAGAGAATTACTATCATCCCATATATAACCGCTGGGTGCAAGGGAGAGAAATCTGTCC
>NW_021877995.1:0-735 GCF_006229205.1 Suricata suricatta
GAGAGAGAGTTGGGGAGAGAGAGGGATGCAAAACTTGAGAGACTATTGAATGTTGAGAATGAACTGAGGGTTGAGGGGGAAGGGGTAGGGGGGAGAAGAGGTGGTGGTGATGGTGGAGGACACTTAAGGGGAAGAGCACTGGGTGTTGTATGGAAAACAATTTGACAATAAAATATTATTGAGAAAAAAAATAAAAAATTAAAAATTAAAAAAAATAAAAATTTTATCCAACATAAATACTGAAATAAAATCACACAAATGAGCCTATGCTTCATTTAAAAAATTATGTTTTCTTACCATTTGACAATTGACATTTCAATAAGTAACTTTACAGAATAGTTCTGTACATTATCCTTTAAAAGAGTAAGTTCTTGTGGAGTATCTAAAACATTCAATAATTAAAATTTTAATTTATCTAAGAATCTTAAAGAAAATGGCTTTTAGATAAAACATGGAATATTTATTTAAATTACAAATACAGCTCTCCTGCACCTACACTGTCTAGTACAATCTAAACCTTGTATTTTATTTTTCAACATGTCTAGAAAAAAACTTCCACGTTTACATTTCTTACATAGAAATGTTTCACTTTGAAGAACAGAAAGTTAAAGTCAGAATGTATGAAATGGAAAGAATTTCTAAGCTCAGGAAAACTAAAATGATCCAAATAATTAAATGTTTAAGATAAATTCTTAAACTAGAAGAGTCTAAATTGTTTTTGTTCACTGGGTTTTT
>NW_021877996.1:0-735 GCF_006229205.1 Suricata suricatta
GCAGCAAAATGAAGGAATGCCTGTGGTGTAGTTTTAAGTGAAGGAGGCAGCATTTTAAAACATGTCTATGTTCTTATTAAAACTATTTAAAAATTATTATCTGGACCAGGTATGGAAAAGAATGTCAAAATGAAAAATCAATGATTCCATAGGGTTGTGAAACTCTCTGTGATTTACTCATCTCACTCCACTTCTTCATCAAAACTTGTTATTGTCTGTCTTTTATATGAGAGCTATTCCATGAAGTATGAAGAGGTGACTCACTGCTGCCCTGATTTGCATTTCCCTAATAACTAGTGATGATGAAGATCCTTTTGTATGCTCACTGGTCATCTGCATATCTTGTTTGCTAATTCGGACCCTTTGCCCATTTTAACTGGACTGTTATTTATTAAAACACAGAATTTTGTCTTCTGTGTTTTTATTGTGTGAAACAGAGGTAGCCCATAGGCATCAATTATTCATCAACAACTACAAAAGCTTAATTTTTTTTTTGCCCTGCATGGAAACATCTATGTTCAATGTGTGTGTGTTTGTGTGTGTGTGTGTGTGTGTGTGTGTCTGTCTGTCTGTCTGTCTGTCTGTCTGTCTTGGGTATGGGAACTGGTAGCTATTGTTCTTATGAGTAAATATTACCACATCAAAACAATGATTGTTAAGCCTGGCAGGGTGACAAACCAACTGTATTTAATACTTTGTTTTCAATGTTAAAACTTGGTGTTGCCCTTTTACCAT
>NW_021877997.1:0-735 GCF_006229205.1 Suricata suricatta
AGCGAGTCCAGCAGTTTCTGTCCTGTGGACACAGGGGGCCGTCACCGCTCGCCCTGCACGGGCCCCTCCCGGGTAGGACCCTCCCTCCGTCCGTAGGACACAGGAGCTGACAGAGGGTCAGTGTCGGCCGGCCGGAGGTGTCCCCTGCCCCCAGATCAACAGCGAACAGCACTTAGCAGCTATGTGGGGGGTCTGCTGCTCAGGGTCCCCTCTAACTGGACAGGTCGAGGGTGGCCGAGGGCCAAACTCCCAGGGCTGCAGGGATGAAATGGGCGGAAACGGGGCCGGGGCGGGGGAAGCGCCAGTTAGCACTGGCTGCCGGTCCCCGGTTTCTTGTCACCTCCAGACCCACACAGGACCCCCTCCCCCTGGTCCCATCTGATCACCGCGGTGACCCTCAAGCAGACGGGGGACCCACCCACCCACGCAGATGTTTACAGAGCACCCGCTCCGTGCTGGGCCCCACGGGGCGTGCAGAGGGGCCTCGCAGTCCCCAGACTCGTCACAGGATGCGGAAGCAGGACCCCCAAATGGCTACCATGAGCACAGTCATCTGTCCACTGAAGGGGTGACCTCAGTGGGCAGATGAAGAGTCAGGAGTCTCCAAGAGATTTGGGCCCCCGGTCCCTGCCACATCGGGCTGCCTGAGGTGGGACCTGGGAGCCAGCGAGACCACATCCAAGAGCAGCCACATGCCCCAGGCAGGAGCGGGAAGCAGAGAGGAGCAGGCAGGGA
>NW_021877998.1:0-735 GCF_006229205.1 Suricata suricatta
ATTATTCCTCATGAATCCCATTTGCTTTGTCAATAATCAAAATAAATGGCATTAATGATGAACTTTTATGTGCCATTTAATAACTTTTAATAAAGGTTATGTTAATTTGATAGTTAAACCACTTCTGCATGTCCCTTTTGAATGTGATATTCATGTGCTCAACTGCATGTCTAGAGGTATGAAAATCTTAGGAAGCAAAAGTTCAAGAAGCAGGGGTCATCTGAGTAAACTAAAGAGGAAAGAGATAGCACATTTCTCTGTAGAATCCAAAGTACTGATAAGGATTAGTCTCCGCCCTCCTTGTTAAACAAAGTATTTCATTCAACATGTGTTTATTAAGGACTTAACATACATCAGGTACTAATACTCTTAGAATTTCAGGAATTGAGAATTTTTTTTGTTATTCTAACTAAGGCAAAATGTGCATATAATGAAATGCCCAGGCATCAGATGTACAATTGCATGAATGTTGACAAATGTATTTATCTGTATAACCAACAACCTAATCGTTACACATATTTCAGTTACCTCACAATTATATCTGCATCTGACTCCACCTATGATGGGCACCCACTGTCTTGATTTCTAGTGTTTACATTAGTTTGAACTGTCTCAGAGAGACGGACTCCTAACTAGAATCTATATTGTTTTGTGTCAAGCACCTTTTGTTTTCACTTAGTGTCATGTTCTCAAGATTCATCTATTTCTTTATGTACCAGTAATCCATTCTTTTTT
>NW_021877999.1:0-735 GCF_006229205.1 Suricata suricatta
TCAAGTCCCACATCAGGCTTGCTGCTATCAGTGCAGAGTCTGTTTCAGATCCTCTGTCTCCATTTCTCTCTGTGCTCCCCACCCCACACTCAAAAATAAACAAACACTAAAAAGAAATCAGATCCCTAACATCACACTGTCTGGCCCCACACTGGGCTCTCATTACATTTTTGTTAAAATGTTGGAAGTGTTGACTGGTCTCTGCAGAGGGCAATCTGGAACGTTCTATCATACTCTAAGGCTACTGTGGTTAAGACAACGTGGTGTGGGGGTAAAGACAAACACGCCAGTGCAGCAGAACAGAGAACAGAGGACAGCCTTCTGCTCGTATGGAACATTTCGTTTCTGACAAAGTAGCAGTGATATTAGGTCAATTACATTATCCCTATGGAAAGAAAAATTCATCAAGATCCTCCCTAAAGCAATACAAAGAATCAAGCCTGGGTGGTGGTAGACCCAGATCTGAAAGGTAAACTGGGCAAGCTTTTTGGAGAGGAGAGGAGAGAGAGCACAGAGAACGACCTCGAGTTTCTGAACTAGGGCACAAAAGGCATTAACCATAAAAGGAACGTGAGTGATACAGAAATTACAAATTCCAATCATCAAAAGTCACAACTAAAGAGGAAAATCACACCACAGGGTAGGAAATATTTGCAAAACCTGTAACAGCCAAAGGGATCATTACCAAGCATGACAAAAACCCTTCCAAAGCAATGAAAGAAAAATTGACAACCC
>NW_021878000.1:0-735 GCF_006229205.1 Suricata suricatta
AGAAACAAAGAAAAACAAACACTATGCATGACCAGGAGCTGGGAAATCCAGACTTGCCATAACCAAACATCAATCTAATCGAAATATTCCCACTGAAGGTGACAAAGCCTGTCTATTTCCTTCTTCAATACCTTGAACACAAAAAGAAAAAAAATCTGTCTAGACTTCACTTGTAACCAGTTTGGAAAAAGTTGAGAACAAAGATTTCTCCCAGGAAATAAGATACCCACAATGTTCAGTGTTTGACAGGATTTGAAGTTAATTAAGGCAATTGGATTTTCTCTTCATGTGGAGACTGCTCTTTTTAAAATAAAAGATTTTAATAGTTGGCATTACCTACCAAGTAGAATGTTTCACATTGCTTCTTCTTCCAAATACTGCATGTGCCTACATCGCCACAAGGGAATTACAAATCTTCTACATTGTCAGAATTTACAAAATTGAGAAAGCGAGAATAGGGCAAGAAGGAAAAAAAATACGCTGTGAGGCAAATAAATGCCAAAAAAAGTAAAACAGTTCAACACAAGGTCTTCTTAGGTCAGCTTATTTTAAGTCTACATTTTATGCCCAAATGCAAATTTTTATAATATTATATAGTCCAAAGTCAAAAGTATTTTTCACATTTTTAATAGCACAAAGTCCGAGACATTCCATAGGATAATAAAAGATCTCCCCTTCAGAGAATTATACAAGGATACCCTTGCCTACTTTCCTAAATTAAAGACCAGCCTTTTA
>NW_021878001.1:0-735 GCF_006229205.1 Suricata suricatta
CAGGATTACATAAGTATATTAGATATTTTGTATAGTTATGTCTAAGAGGACAGAGGTACACAAAATTCTTTCCTCACTATTTGTCAACAATCTCGACATATATGTGAATTAGGACAATTTGATAATACAATGGACATTGAAATAGAGCCTTATTTTTTTCCTCATAAACTGATTGACTAAATGTAAGGGAAAAGGAGAAAGGGAGTCAGCAATATCCATTAGGGTAACAAGTGATCAACGGGAAGAAAAGATAAGTGCATCTACATAGTAAAAAATTAATTCGAGCCAGTCTTGGAAGGCTTTGTAATAACAACACATTGGAACCTATCTAACTAGACCAATAACTCAGATAGAATAGAGGAATAAATCAGAGAAACATTAACTACAGGAACAGTGGTGTGGTCCCAGGGGAACAATGCAGGAATTTTGCCACAGAAGCAAATAGAAATAATAATCCTTGCTGAAAAGACTTGAAACTGATAGGAAATGCATTCATTTGAATATGTTCTGTAAACTCTAATCAAGTGTTAAAGGCAATGAAGTAAGAACAGCTATGAGTCATTTGTTTCTCAACATTGCTCTGAGTGGTAGGATCTATAACTCTTGTATTATGGATGTGGAATCAAAGAGAATTTAAGTAAACCACCTGAACTTAAGAAACCACTATTTTTATAAGGATTATTACCTGACATCAATGACTCTGCCATGCGATTTCTCATATCTCTATAGTCTATC
>NW_021878002.1:0-735 GCF_006229205.1 Suricata suricatta
CTCTCTACCTCATTAAACACTTACTTGCCTGAGAAAGGTGAAGTCAGTAAAAATTTATGGGCTGCCTTGGCCCTAATTTCTGCAAAACTTCAACTCTGCCTTCTCATTGGCTGCATGATTTACTGAATGTGGGTTAACGGCCGCAAGCCTGGTACCCGGACAGCACAGGGATGCTTTCCGGAAGTCGATACTAATGGTGTGTTGATGGCTTACATAGTTGTAAAGTGGCCATAATATCACAGCGGATGTCTAATTGCTTAAAACGATGTAAAGAGATGTCACTGAGTAGAGAGTCTGAGCCAGCAAAGCGATAGAAAGCCTGAGCGTTTCCACAGAAAGCCTCTGCTCACAGCTGTCTCTTACTCAAACTGAAATCCCTCGGTCCTAGGGTCAATGTGGGGGATGGGGTCAGTCGCAGTGTCAACCTTTGATGCTGAAGAATAATCCATGACGCCATTAGCTCAGAGAGCAGGACTGGTCTCAGCAAGGGAGCAGGGGAACAACAAAGCTGGTTGGAGTGGTTTTCATTTTATCCAGGGAGGCTAGGAAAAGAATCTCTCTTTTCAAATTAGTCAGAAAAAAAAAATGACAGAAACTTAATTCAAACTGGTTAAAGGATCAGAATGGAATTTCTGGGCTTGTGTAACTGGAAAATCCAAAGTTACATTTGGCAGTTTCAAGCATGGCTGGGTTTATAGTTTCCAATAACATCCATGGGTCCACAGGTCTCCTGGC
>NW_021878003.1:0-1542 GCF_006229205.1 Suricata suricatta
GCTCAGATAGATGAGCAGATCCCGATTTTTGGTTTGTTTCGTTGTGTGATGTTTGGTTTGGTTTGGTTTTCAACTAGTGGAATTAGGCAGTCCATGTCTGGCCAGAGAAGACAGGGAAGTTTCAGCAGCTGTTTGGAAATATTCTTTAAAAATCTCCATCCTAGACTAGCCAGAGACAATGAGCTCTAATCATCATAGTTATTAACCCAGGAAACGAATGAGGGAGAAGCCCCCACATATAGTTAGAGCAGCCGGACTATATAAGGAGAAACAGCGAGGGAGAGTTAGAGTCGCCTCCATTAGGGATGGCCTGTGTAAAACCCCCGCACTGTTTCAGTGCAGTGTTTGACTGACAATGATTGGAAGCTGGGCTTGGTGCCTTGGTTGGGAACACCGCCCTGTACTGGAGAGCTGTTCAAAAGACGCTGGAATAGCAGCATAACGGTCTGCATGAGCCACGCAAGCGTCATGTAAGTCTTGGGCACAGACAGCATCCTGGGCTGCGGTCTAAATGATGTTCATAAGAGAACCCCAGTGCCAGGCGCACATGGAATTTAGCACCACAAATATCTTTTTTAAAGCTGATTGTATGGGCGCCTGGGTGGCTCAGTCAGTTAAGTGTCCGGCTTCGGCTCATGTCATGATCTCACGATTGTGGGTTCGAGCCCCGCATTGGGGCTCCGTGCTGACGGCTAGCTCAGAGCCTGGAGCCTGCTTCCGGTTCTGTGTCTCCCTCTCTCTCTGAGCCTCCCCTCCTCACGCTGTTTCTATCTCCCAAAAATAAAAAACATTTTTAAAAAAGCCGATTGTAAAAGGGCTATAAGGGACACACAGCTGAACTCATTTGGCAGTGCTTCGACTGTTGGAAAGAGCAGGCCTTTGGGGCCAGTTGCCCATCTACCCACCAATGGAAAACCAGCTGGAATTGACCGGCCTTATGGGCTTCCTTAATGTCCTTTTGCACTGGGGTGAGGACTTTATCAGGACTGGTGGGTGAGGTTTTTAGAGGCTAGATATGGTCCCAACATATTTGAGAGAAGGGGGAGTATCTTTCAGTTGACAGGCTGACTATAAAAAGCTCGGGTTTTCCCTCTGTTTTGGGTAATTTTAATCTCTATATACATGCTCTGAACTCAAGGGGAGAAGGGTGGTATGGACAATGGACCACGTGAGGATTAACTCAGGGAGAACGTTAGCCCCCTCAGAATGCAGAACAGCAAATGTTTTCCCTTCTTGTTCCTAAATATCAAGACCATGAGTTCCTTGTTTTGGGAACCAAGGGCAGTGTTGCTGAGTAATCATTAATGATTTAAGGAGTGCTTTCTGACTGAGGATCGTGTCGGCCACCTTTTCCAATGGCTGTAAAGTACGAATGTGTTGTTCTTGTTTGGGGGATAGGGAGTCTCCCATAGTGAATCTCTCAAAAGTTCCGTGGCAGAGAATCCTAACAGTTTCACTTTATCCCTTACCTTTTTCCCCTTTGCTTCTTTGTTTTCTCAATTCCACATATGAGTGAAATTCTTGGATAGTATTTTTCTTTTT
>NW_021878004.1:0-735 GCF_006229205.1 Suricata suricatta
GAGAGAGAGAGAGAGAGAGAATACAAGTGGGGGAGAGGCAGAGAGTGAAGGAGACATAATCCAAAGCAGGCTCCAGGCTTTGAGCTGTCAGCACAGAGCCTGACACAGGGCTCTAACTCACAAACCATGAGATCATGACCTGTGCCAAAGTTGGATTCTTGCTTAACTGTCTGAGCCACCCAGGAACCCCAAGACATCTATTCTTGACTGATGGTTTAGTAGAGCTAAATGGAAAGTCCATGAAAGGTAAGCTTGGGAATGTTTAGCCTAGAAGCAGGACACACAATGGATCAAATAAAAATAAAAATGTTAATAAATGCAAGGCAGCCCAAAGTTTGTCAGGACCTAGGACACAATAGGGCAGTAGCATGAAGATTTTCCAAGGAGATGAGATTTTGTTCCCCACTTTATTGTAACCAGGAGAAAGATGCCACGAAGGACAATCTTTATAACATGTAACATGGCTAAAATCCAAAACACTAACACCACCAAATGGTGGCAAAGCTGTGGAGCCATAGAACTCTTAACTCATGGCCGGTAGGACTGCAAAAGGGTACGGCCCCTTTGGAAGGCAGTTGGGCAGTTTCGTATACAGCTAAACATAGTATTACTATGCAGTCCAGCAAATGTGCTTCTAGATATTGACACAAAAGGTTATGTGCACATAGAATCATGAACATATATGTTTATAGCAGCTTTATTCAGAATTGCCAAAAACTGGAAGTAACTCAGGTG
>NW_021878005.1:0-735 GCF_006229205.1 Suricata suricatta
TTTTTTTTTTTGAATGTTTTATTTTTGAGAGACAGAGAGAGACAGCGCGAGCAGGAGAGGGTCAGAGAGGGTGGGAGACACAGAATCTGAAGACAGGCTCCAGGCTCTGAGCTAGCTGTCAGCACAGAGCCCGATGCGGGGCTTGAACCCACGAACCATGAGATCATGACCTGAGCCGAAGCCGGATGCTCAACCGACTGAGCCACCCAGGTGCCCCCAACGTTGTCTTTTTTCAACATTGCTTTGGTTATTTTAGGTCTTTTGCATTTCATATAAATTATAGACAAAGCTTGTCAGTGTTTATAAAAAGCCTGATGAGGAGAATTGACATCTTAATAATACTGAGACTTCTGATACTTTAACATGGCACATCACTATTTATTTAGGTTTCTTTAGTTTTTTTCTGCAGTGTTTTTGTAATTTTCCTTTTATAGGTTTTGTATATATTTTTTTCAGTTTATCCTGATGTATTTAATCTTTTTTGATACTTTCCATTGCCAGTGATGGTGTATTTTAAAATTTATTTTCTTCAACGTTTTGCTGATATTGTAAAAGATGCAATTGATTCTCTTGTGTATTCTGTTATCTTACTAAATTCACTTTTTAGTTCTAATAGCTTTCAAGTAGTATCCTCAGGATTTTCTTCATACACAGTCATGTCTGCAGAGAAAGCCATTTTTGCTTCTTCATTTCCAGTCAGTGTATGCCTTTTGTTTCTTCTTGCCTTATTGCCAC
>NW_021878006.1:0-735 GCF_006229205.1 Suricata suricatta
ACACACCAGCAGGTGGGCGGTGGCCCAGTCCCTCACTGGCCCTGACCCCTAGCCGCCTGGCTTCTGGCTTGTTGTGTCCCCGGGACTCTTACGTGCCATTCCGCAAGGTTGGGGACTGGAGACCGTGGACAAACCCCACGCCCGTGTCAGGAGATACATGAAGGTGTTTCCGTTTCTGGCAACCAGTGCGGGGACGGCTGTCCCAGGACCTGGTAGCAAAGTGTGCACACGCTTGAGTCACACTCAGCTGGAACTATTCAGGAGGCCAGCGGTCTCTTTTGTTTGGGCTGGGAACAAAGAGGGCGGGGGCAGGAATCAGGACTGGAATGACTGCCTGAGAAGTTGGCTGTCTCTTCCGGTGGGAATGGGAATACCAAGGTCCTCAAGGGATCCATCCCGCTGTAGCATGAAGTGTAGACTATGGGTTCAAGGAGAAGGCAGAAGCTCAGGCTGGAGGCTACTGTCATTGTCTAGGTGAGGGTCACTGGACCAGAGCCCTGGCTTAGATGTCATTGGAGTCCGGATGTGTGTTTTTAAAAGTGACAACTGTATTTTCTAATGTGGACTGTGACAGGGTGAAACACGGGTTCAGGAATAATTCTAGGGTTTTGGATCTAGATGGACGTGGGGATGGAAGCTCAGGCAGCTGAGAGGAGGAAGTTGCAAGTATGAGTGATGTGGGCAGGAGACATTCTGGGAGCACTGAGTGGATGCATGAAGTAGGCAGGCAACACA
>NW_021878007.1:0-735 GCF_006229205.1 Suricata suricatta
TCTATGAGGCCAGCATTACCTTGATTCAAAGACAAAGACCCCACTAAAAGAGAGACTGGGAGAGCTAAAGACCCATTTCCCTGATGACCATGGATCTAATATCCCCAACAGATAGTACCCAACCTGTCTAACAATGCATTAAAAGAATTATTCTCCACAACAAAGTGGGATTTATATCTGGCACAGAGGGCTAGTTCAACGCCCAGAAAACAAACCATGTGATACATAACATCAATAAACGATAGGATAAAGATCACATGATCCTCTCAATAGACGCAGAGAAACCATTCAACAACATACAGCATCTTTTCTTGATAAAAATCTCAGGAAAGTAGAAATAGAAGGGTCATGCCTCAAGACCAAAGAAGCCATACATGAAAGAACTACCACTAATATCATTCTCAATGGGAAAAACCTGAGAGCTATCCCTCTAAGGTAGGAACATGACAGGGCAGTCAACTCTTGACACTGTCATTAAACATCGTATTGGAAGTCTCAGCCCCAGCAATCAGAAAACACAAGGAAATAAAAGCCATCTAAGCCAGCCAGGAGGGAGTCAAACTCTCACTCTTCTTGGATTACATAATACTCTATATGGAAAACCCAAAATATTCCAACAAAAAACTGCTAGAATTGATCCACAAATTGAGCAAAGTCGCAGGATATAAAATCAATGCACAGAAATTGGTTGCATTCCTATACACCAATCATGAAGCAACAGAAAGAGAAATCAAG
>NW_021878008.1:0-735 GCF_006229205.1 Suricata suricatta
AATTATATAGATGTATGTATGTATGTATATATCATTAAATGCATTCCAAATATCTATTACAGTTGTTAATAATAATGAAGAATTCAAAATAAAGTCTCAATCTTATAATTCAATAAATATCCATTGCAAGACACTACATATCACAGTAAGGGATTTGCTTGTCTGGAGATGAAAGAGTATTACCAGCATGAAAGTACCCCCCCCCCCCCCCCCCCCCCCGCTGTTTTCTTAGCACCCTGGTCTCTCACAGATAAAGCCCCTGCTGGAGGCCTCAGTGGCTGCATCATTCAAAGCTGCAGGTGGAGAACTATCCGGATCCCCAGGTACCCCATCACCACCACTGATCTCTAGGTATCCACCCTTCTCTAGAGCAATGGCAACTCTTGTCCTCTGTCTGGTGGGGGATTTATTCTGACATTCAAATAAATCCTGGCAGATGGCTGAATGCATTATAGACATTTTGCCAAATACGTTTCTAGCCATCGGCACCCGAGGGCCTCTCTGGTATCTTTGTATGAGAGAGGAAAATCCTCTAGAGTCCTTAAAACACATTTTGATGAAAAAACAGAAGCCATAGGGCATGGGAGTTGTCCTGATCACATATTTGATTCTGTATGAAACTTGCAGTTGTATATTTCTGGGGAATTCAGAGGTCCTAGACTCCAAAAGTCCTTGGAGAAGTTCTCACTGAATCATGCTTTTACAACCAGATGCAACAAAACACTAAATCCCTCC
>NW_021878009.1:0-735 GCF_006229205.1 Suricata suricatta
GAACATGTTTCATTTCTTTGCAGTTTTCTCACTCCTTTCCATTGTATGCACGACTTTTCCAGGTTTAGGAATTAGGTGGACACTGGAGACAGTATGGAATTACCATCATTGCCTTGTGTTCCACCCACTGCCTTTTTCTAGGCCAGAACACAGACAGGATTCGGTGCCACCAGGTGTATCCAGAATTCAGGGCACTCTCCCAGCCCTGAGGCAGCCTCAGCCTGGCAGGCTTAGGCAACAGAGGCTGCCCCAGGCCTCAAAAGTAAAATCCTGAGTCCCAGACAAATACACTGAAGTGAGAAGCCAAATCCGGCTGCTACAGTCTGGTGTCTCCCATAGTGACATTCTGGCCACTACAAAATATGGCAGGTTCAGAAACTCAATTTTCTCTGACAGTCGAGCATCAGGCCCTGACAGGACAAGCTGCTTCATTATCTGTCTGGGAGGAAGGGACAAGCAATTTTGTTGAGTCAGTAATCGTAGACCGTAGGTAAGGCTCTATCCAGGGAAATGTTTATCATCTAGTGCCATGGTGGACCATTAACAAGTCATTTCTAGGACTGCTCTAAAAATGAAATCATCTTTATTTGATGTGGTGTCATCAAACTCTTTATTGCCCAAACCAAACATTCAAATCATTGGGAGACTTAGCAAATCAGCAAATGAGAAGACACTAGGAAGCTAACTGAAAAAGAACAATTGGGGCATAGGAAATCTCTGCTTTAGCAAAGACAT
>NW_021878010.1:0-735 GCF_006229205.1 Suricata suricatta
CTGCCCACAGGTCCCATCCTCATGCTTTAATATAATCACCTTTTAGCACCAAAGACATCTTCAAGAATTCTTTCTTGGTAGTCGGCTCCAGACCCCCACCATCACCCGAAAACCTCATCAGTTTTTATTTTAATTATTTCCTAACTTGCATGCTCATACAATGAAAATATAATACAATAAAGTATCCTTCTCTTCCTACTACTCACCTGTATTTTGTCTCTGAACACCTGGACCATGTTCTAGGTCAGCTCCATAATCCAATGAACTGGTAATGCTCCCAACCACCACTAGGTGGAGGTAAAAGGCAGGAGCAGGAAGCCAATGGACTCAAGAACTGGAAAGCTTGATGGAAGTATCCCTCTGCTTATGATTATCCAACTGTCCTGAGCTTCTAATTAATTAAATACAGCACTCCTGAGAAAGTTTATTAGTCTTAGAAAAATAAGAGCTATGCAAAAGCAAGAACTAAAATACGACCTTCCTTTTTCCAAAAGAATAAGTTGTAATTCTGAAATAACCCTCACGATGGGATAATCAAGAGTTTGATTCATATTTGAGTTTCCTAATTGATATCTGTATTTTATTTCACTCTGCACTTTTTTGTTTTAACCTTCTTTTAGATCCAATGTCAAGAGTCCTGAATATCAAGGTAGTTAGAGTTCCCCTGATTTGCTATGTCACACTGCTGTGCCTCGATCCTTCACATGTCTCCTGCCTGGAATCTGCTTTACTATC
>NW_021878011.1:0-735 GCF_006229205.1 Suricata suricatta
ACTTAGGTATTTTCTATACTAACCAATGGACTGGCATGATTCTCAACTATTACAATTTGAATGCAAAATTGTTTTTGCAACTTCTTCTGAGCTTGCCATAAATTAATTTGGCATATACATCTTTTTAATTCTCTTGCATTTCCTGAAGATAAATGTTTAAATATAGTCTTCCAAAATTTTTATTTAGTATATAAAAAGCTGATCAGAATATGTATTTTTATTTTGGCTTATGCTTGTAGACATGACTTTTAATTAACTCAGCAACAGCTGATAATAAGATTATTAGCATGTACAAAGTGTGCAGTTAATAGAAGCAGAACTAGAGGCAATTAGTGGAATTAGGTGTTTTTTCTACCGAGAAAGAATATCCTAAGTACTAATTGTTTATGCCAGTCCAATCACTGCAAATATCACTAATAGCATCATTAAATCAATGTAACACTACATTATAAGCACTAAGTAGACTTAGTGATCTTGTATCAGATTGGCACACTGATGAGCTTATTAATATTTTCTATGAGTTACGTATACACTGGAGAAACTTGGTTTTGCAACACTTCATTTTGTAAATTTTCAAAAGACAAAAACATGCTCATATTGCCATAGGTACGGTGTCTCTATGTCATACTCTTAAAATCACTCAGTGGTGTTTAAGGCTTTTAAGTAATTAGTTATTTTAATGCATTTATTTTTTAATAATAAAGCTCTTGAAACTGTCATGAAGTATAAGCACTG
>NW_021878012.1:0-735 GCF_006229205.1 Suricata suricatta
GAGAATTCTGAGGAAGTTTTAAGTAGATCTGTATCCTAACAAAATTTTGGAATGATAAAGTTTTCATTTTGCTCAAGTTTACCTAACTTTAAAACTTTTTCAGAAAAGAAAAAATCTTGGATCTAATTTACAGTGATTCAACTAATTGCAGAGTGCTTTGGTCATTATGATTTTCCTAAGTTGGTATTTTCCAGAGTTAATCCTGGTTTGTACAACAGTAGAGATAATGTGATGTCATAGTTAAGAATCAAACTGACTTCGGCTCTGAGTCTCATATCTACATGTGTTTGCTGGTAACTCTTGGCCAAGTCAGTATTTCCGTGCAGCTTCCTATCACTTCCTGGGGTGACTCCAGCACTGAAGAAAATGTGTGTCAAATGTCTGGCATGCAGCAGGATGCTATAAAAACAACATGGCTCTTCTTCCCTACTTTTCTTCCCTCAATTATCCTGGTCCACGCATCAAGCAGTTGTTCTTCAAAATGCATGACCTCTTGGATTTATAACCATCAAGAAATAGTACTGCAGCAATCTTAGAAAGCAAAAGAAATCTGAAATGTTGGAGAAATCGTAGTGAGGCTCACCGTCACCCTGATGTGAGGCTTTAGAGCTCCATCACATATTTAATTCAGCTTCTCATTACCACGCGGAGTGTCAACCACAGAGCACTTATTTAAGATCACTTTCCCTGAATACTAACACTAGAAAAGTAAAACTGCATCTCTTCCTGAAGGTC
>NW_021878013.1:0-735 GCF_006229205.1 Suricata suricatta
TAAATCCTCTCTCCATTCCTCTCTCCAATGGACCGTCCCCAAACAGTGTTTCTGTGTAGCCTATCTGGTCATGTTCTGCACAGCTACGACCTCATAAAACAGTGGCTAATATGGCAATGCGTCACTTGGTGTTTGCCTCTCATCCTTCCCTCTCTTGCTTGTCTGCTGCCCTGGGTTTACACCTCCCCAAAGATATTAGCACTTAAGCCTTGCCTCAGGCTCTGCTTTCCAGAGTTAACATGCCAAGCATGCCATCAATCCCATTACTTCCTTCCTGTCCAGAGAGTTAGAACCTTATTCTCTCACTTCTACAGCATTTTTTTAAATAAATGCAGAAAAGGCTAGAGATTGTAAGTGAACCCCTGTAAACCCACAGCTAAACTACATCAAATCTCAACATTTTGCAATTTTGGTTAATTTTTTTAGAAAAAACAAAAAGAAGTTAGATGTCACAAATACAAGCGATGCTCCCTGTATCTCGTTCCTGATCCTGTATCTCTCATTCCACAGATAAAATCACTATCTTGAATTTAGTACTGATCATTCCTACTGATGTTTTAAAAAGTCTTCTTATCATAAAAGATTTCAAACAGAAGAGTCCAGAGAATATTCTAGTAAACATGTGTTTACCTAACCCAGCCCCTTACCCTTATCAAGTCTATATATTACACTATATTTACTTCAGATGTCTATTTTTTTAAAGGCTTCATGGAAATATAACTTACATCCAGCCGT
>NW_021878014.1:0-1542 GCF_006229205.1 Suricata suricatta
CTTTCTCATCACCAATCCCTCTGCTTCAAGACCTACCTCTAAATCTTATGTAGGGTGTCTATTTGTCAAATGCCCCTTCCCTGAAACGGGCTTGGAATCCTTCCCTCCCACCCATTCTACTCTTGCCATCAATACTCGAGGCTTCCTAAGTTGGCCCTTGAAGTAAGGGTCTCGGGTCCGAAAGATTTGACATGTGGGGGAGCTATTCAGTTGGCCAGTAACCAAGTAACAAACAAGGGAGAAGCCAGAGGATTGGAAAAACCATTCTCAAAGGGTGAGGAGGGAGTGCTGGAATAAACTCTCAACATGTCTGTTCTGCCCCTTCAGGAACTTTAAACTTAGTCATATCCTCCTAGAACTTTTTCCTTTTGTAAGCCTAAGTGTTGTGACCACTGTCCAAGCAGTGGTAGGTAACTATTGATGGAAATGCACCTGAGGTGGAAATGCAGGGACTTCTTACCTAAACCAAACACCAGAATAGAACTTTCTTAACCAATCTAACCTAATTCACTGTTGTAAAAACCCATTCAACTCCTGAGGTGTAAGGAGCTTGTGCTTCATCTGAAAGGATCCTATCTTTGTATGAACTTCCTTGAAGCCTGACAAGAGTTTGTATAAGGATAGCTTATTTGGGGTATAGTCCAAAATGGGAGGAGACCGAAGGAAGAAAGGGTGTTAGTATCCTTGTTAGTATCATAGGACTTAATCCCGAGACTACCCAGATCCATTTAAAACTCCTCCAGGAGTGACTTGATTAAAGGATTAGGAGCTTCTATCCTGCAGCCTTCTTAGCAAGCTCCTTCCTGTATCCAGAAGTGGGGAGACCTGGATCAGAATGAAGATGGGGGTTCCTTCTGGGCAAACTGCTGCCAAGTTGAAATATCAATGCCTGTTTGGAGCTCTAAGAAATCAGACTTCTGGTTCAGGTCATGAGTGAAATGGAAAATCTGAGCTTGTGGTATTGGTAGGTAGACTGTTAAAATGTCTATACTACTTAGTGCAATACCTATCTAAAGCAATGTTCAATCCATGAGCATGGAATACTTCTCCATTTGTCAATTTAAGGGTTCTATGGATCTCAAAGTAGATGTTTTACCTCTTTGTTTAGGTTTATTCCTAGATATCCTGTGGTTTCTGGTGCAGTTGTAAATGGGATGGTTTCAGTTAGGACAGCTACAGCTTCAAAGGTTTGCTCATCTAGGTATGAAATACTGGGATTGCAGGCCAGGTGTTTCAGTACATAGTCCCCTATTCTAGGAAGTAACCCAGGGGATTTACTTTTGGGGGGTTCACTGTTGTACTAAGTGTTCTGTCTCCAAGCTTATTGTATACAGATGAAACCTTTTAAAAAGCTGAAATTTTAACATAAACTAGCATGATGCCCTCAAGCCATAATCCTTTCCTTGTCCTACATCTTAGGTCTAAAGCTACACTTGTATAGCATTGGCAACGTTTTCAAGCAGCAAATCCTGCTATGCTAAACCAAAAGCAAGTTGAATGGATATTTCTAAAGGTTTGTTCTGTGAAGTAGAAACTGAAGCC
>NW_021878015.1:0-735 GCF_006229205.1 Suricata suricatta
CACATCAAACCTACGATTGTCCAAAATTCAGGTAAAAGGCCTTTGTCTGAATATAAGAACACTGGTTCTAATCACTACGTTGGGAGAAACCACTATAAGCAACTTAGATTCCACATAAACTCTTTCCTTAATCTTGAGTCACTGCAAAAATGCCGCCTTCCCATTTGTAACCGCATTCATTTGCTTAGCTACTTTCTATATTTACTTGAGGATTTCCTTTCTATTTGTCATTTGAATGATGATTATTATTGTGTCTTCTAAATGCTTTCCAATAGACTCAGACAGACACATATTAAAATGAACAACACCTCAAAACAGGTGACCACAGAGTGGGAGGAATGGGCTGAAAAGGACTCGTGGTAATAAAGCTTGAACCTTTACTTTCTCAACATTTCTTTGATATAGGAATGTATATTCCGTTAAAACCTACTTCAAATGATAAATCTCCTGGAACACTTGTAAGAAAGCTGTAAAAATATCGTTGTTTGAATAAATGCTTTTTATTCATTTAATCTTGAATAAAATATATATGTTAGTGGCCAAGAGAATTTCCTTTACAGTGGAATTGATTTGGGTGGTCCCGTCTTGGTGGTGGCATTGAAGAACTGTAAGATTTTGGTGAAATGTTTAACCTAACTAATGTGTCTAATCTAAAATAAAGAAATTTTGAAATATTCTGAGATTTAAAGGAGAAAAAGCTATGGTAAATAATGCTGCAATAAATCAGGGTACAGA
>NW_021878016.1:0-735 GCF_006229205.1 Suricata suricatta
GTTTTCTTTTGATGTCTTTATCTGGTATTGGTATCAGGGTAATGCTGGCCTCATAGAATGGGTTAGGAAGTGTTCCCCCTCCTTAATTTTTTGAAGAGTTTTAAAAGGCCCGGTGTTCATTCATTGTTAAATGTTTGATAAAATTCACCAGTGAAACCATGTGGTGCTGGGCTTTTCTTTGTTGAGATTTATTTTTTTTTAATTGTTATTACCAATTTATTCTCTTTACCTTTGGATCTATTTATAGTATAAACTTCCAGCTAATGTAGCTGGAACTTAACTGAGGCACTGTTTGCTTTGTCTCTCTGGCCAAAACAAGTACATTATGAATCGACTGTGGCAAAGCCATCAGACAGGAAGGCCACACTGGTATGTGACGGCAGTGGACTGTTCGTTCGTGCAGCTGCTGTGGCTTAGAGACAGAGACCACATCATTTGCCATCTTAAAATTGGGAGCTATAGAGAAATGTTCCTATTATCTTAGAGGTATTGGAACTTGGGTGATTTAGAAGCTAAGACACCTATAAGAAATTAATGACTGCTTGTGAACACTAAAAGGAAAACATAAACAATTATGAAAAGTACCTCTCTCCACAAAGAGGAAAGTATATAATTTTTAACTTTTGTAAGAGATTGGATAGCTTTCTTAAAAGCTATTGCCCAAGTCACACACTGGCAATCAGAGGCTACAGAAATGTCTAGTCAGGGGTGCCTGGGTGGCTCAGTCGGTTAAGC
>NW_021878017.1:0-735 GCF_006229205.1 Suricata suricatta
GGCAATGCAATTTTCTTAACAATAACAGCTTCTATTTGATGAGAATTTTTATTTTGCCAGGCATGGTGATAGGCAAATTGAGTTCATTACCTTAAAACCGTCTTAAAAAATAGCTATGGTCCTCAGTTTAATTATGAAGAAACTGAAGTGCAAATTGTTGACCAGACCAGCCACAGGTCACAAAACAAAAACTAGTGGAACAAGATATGACTTCAGATCTCAAAAATACTAAGGCATATGCTCTTTTGGCCCCAACCTCTTAGAGTTTGAGACCAAGATAGTGATAATGTAAACACTTTACAGGTATTACCATATTTAATTTTTACAGCAACCTAATGAAGAAACTGAGGAACAGAGAAGTTATCTGACTGGGCCAAGAGCAAACAGCTGTCATGTGAGACCAGGCTCTGAAGTACAGAACTACACCATCTTTAAATAAGATAAATTATGGGGGCACCTGAGTGGCTCAGTTGGTTAAGCATCTGACTTGTGATTTTGGCTCAGGGGGGTTGTGGGATCAGGCCCCACAACGGGCTCTACACTGACAGTGCAGAGCTTGCTTGGGATATTCTCCCTCTCCCTCTGTACTTTCCTTGTTCGCTCACTCTTTCTCTCAAAATAAATAAATAACTTAAAAAAATAACATTATGGATAGCTCCTACTTCAAATCATGACACATATTAAGCACCAAGTAAATATCAGCTGGCTGAACTCTCTCTCTCTACCACTGTCTCT
>NW_021878018.1:0-735 GCF_006229205.1 Suricata suricatta
TTTCTTAACAACCCTCCCCTGCTTTTTAAATAGCTTTATTATGGTATAATGCACATACTGTAAAATTTGCCCTTTGTAAGTATACAAGCTTGATGGGTTTTAGTACATTTAGTTTTATAACCACCACAATACAGTTTTAGCACACTTCTGTCCTCTCATGAAGTTTCCTAGTATGTGTTTGCAGTTTATCACTGTTTTTTACTCTTAGCCCCAGACTTTTACTAAACTTAACGGTTTCTGTGGTTTTGTCTTTTTCTAGAAATTTCATGTAAATGCATTTTTGTAAACTTAAGTGCCTTTTTTCACATAGTGCAATGTTTTTGAGGTGTAGCAGTGTTGCATGTTATCCTTATCTTGTTTCTCTTACTGTTATAAGTAGTATACCATGATGTGGCTATTTAATTTTGTTGGCTGTTATATTGCTTCTTTGAACATTCAGATACAAGTCTGTGTGTGGACATGTTTTTTTTTCTTGGGAGGATACTTTGGACTGGAATTGCTGGGTGATACGTAAGTTTATGTTTAAAAATGACCAAACTTTTCCAAATTATCTGTATCTGAATTATATTAATAAGTGAACAAGCAGTAAGCATATAGCAGTCAGTTGAATCACTAACCTCCCTTTTCTTTTTTTACAATTTCCAATTTGTCTAAGAGATGCAACCTTTAAAAAAATTTTTTTTTAATTTAATTAATTAATTAATTAATTTTTTAATTTATTTTTGAGAGACAGAG
>NW_021878019.1:0-735 GCF_006229205.1 Suricata suricatta
GGGTGCTTGGCACCAGGTCGAAGCAAAGACCCTAGCCGGCCCTCACAGAAGAAGCCGCCAGTCTCCGGTCGAGAATGGATCTGGGCCCGTGACCATACACCAAGGTCTACACTGGTATCATCCTCTACTCTGAGAAGCTCTGCCTCATATCGATGCTTCATGCGTCAGGACAAGCCGGCGACCCCCCATAGGGACCTCCGTCAGCTCTGCACCCCGGGGGGGGCCCAGCTGGATCCAGCGAGTGGCATTCCTCTCCTGGGCAAACGGTACAAACCTTGTCTGCATCCCAGGGGGTGAGAGTTACCTAGCTGATTACTTGACTTGAACACCCTAAAGCCACTTGTCATCAGTGCACATTTCTGGGGGTGGCCGTGCTGGGGTTTATTTATACCGAGGCCCACCTTTCCGCACATGAAAGCAGCTTCCAAATTGTTCTCCCCCCCTCACCCAAATTAGTTCCCGAGTCAGCCAAAGGGACACGAGGGGTCCCCAGGGAAGGCTGACTGATCACTGAGCACTGTTTCAAACTGCTTTGTTAAAATAAGTTTTACGTTCTTTAGACACCGCCTTCCACCTCTGAAAAAGGAGAGGCAGAATTCTGGGGCCAGTACATGAGTGCCCCCGCCCCCCTCAGCAAACCCAAATGTCCAGAGCAGCTCAGACACCACCGCTCCCAGCCAGGCTCTGGGCGTCGCCCTGTCAGCCGCTGACCATCCGGAATCTTCCTGGAGAGGA
>NW_021878020.1:0-735 GCF_006229205.1 Suricata suricatta
AGTCTTGCAGCATTAAAAAACAAAAACAACTTTGTAACAAATACCTCAATCACCTCTTTAGACTTCTCGCTAGAATCTTGTATCTTCAAATTTTCATGACCTTGGTAGCTCTCTGATGCTTTCAGAAATACTTTTTCCTTTCCTTTTCTATAGCTTTTCTATTTGTCTTTGTGGGAGCATGATCGGAAGCCAGCAATTGATCATGGCCAGGAACAAACAAATCTGATGCTAGATTATTCGCTTTTTGAAGGCAGAATATGGGCCTTGTATCTTGTTACATCCCCAGCAGCACACAATATACCTGGCTAAGTAAAGGTATTCCATAGATGTTGTTTTTGAAGTAATGAATTAATGGAATTTCTGATGGAAATACTACAGAAACAGAGTAGTATTTTGTAGAATATTGTCCAAGTTCCACCAGAGAGATTGCCATTTTTTTTCAAATCATGAATTCTGACTTGCTTCTTATAAGTATACATGTTTCTCTTTTTTCTCTTTACTGTTTTCTCAAGTAGAAGTTTTGAGCTAATGAATGTAACTGAGTAAGAAAGACTAAAGATGGGGAACCAAAAACACTCAATACTTGTATGATTATAAGGTTAAAGGTGGTTCTTTAAAACTTTCAAGTAATGAAAGTATCAATTAGATATATACTAATGATATGCAAATGAATATAGCTCTTGGGAAAATTCTGGTGGGACTTCATCAGACCAGAGAGATAAGTGGCAGCTATGA